>NC_143012.1:97113586-97328586 GCF_055824585.1 Amblyomma mixtum | reverse complement strand
TTCGTAACAGCAAATAACGTCAATTCAGATTCCTCTCCTGTTTGCTCTGGCGTGCCTCAGGGGTCCGTTCTTGGGCCCCTCCTCTTTCTCATTTATATAAACGACTTACCAACTAATATATCGTCTTCCATTTGTCTTTTTGCCGATGACTGTGTTATTTACCGCGAAATTAATGATGATAATGATGTATGTGTTCTTCAGTCAGATATTAACAAGGTACTGGATTGGTGTAACCTGTGGAATATGAAGCTAAACATTACTAAATGCAAGCATTTGCCCATTTCTCGTCTATCTAATACATCCTCTACCTACTGCATTAATGGCATCACTCTTGAAACTGTGTCGTCTTATAAATATCTGGGTGTTCACGTCTCTTCTAACCTGTCTTGGAAAACTCATGTTGACTACATTACAAATAACGCCAATCGCATGCTTGGATACCTTGGCAGAAATTTGTCATGTGCACCGAGTTCATTAAAACTATTACTTTACAAAACATTGGTCCGCTCTAAATTGGAATATGCTTCATCGGTGTGGAACCCTGGGGTCGAATCTCTCATTTCTGGCTTAGAATCAATTCAAAAACGCGGTTGTCGCTTCATACTTTCCAACTATCATCGTACTAGTAGTGTAACTGCCATGAAAACTAACCTTTCCCTACAGCTTCTTTCCCATCGCAGGTCAATAGCTTCATTATGTACTTTTAACAAAATTTATCATAATCCTTATCTTAAAGAGAAGTTGCTAAGAAGACCACCCTATATTTCCGCACGCATTGATCACCGTCACAAAGTTTGGATCCCTCCTTGTCGTACAAGATGTTTTCACGATTCATTCATACCCAGAACTTGTGTCAGCTGGAATCACCTTCCTCACAATATTGCTATAATTACTGATACTGCTGCATTTCGTAACGCTGTTATTAAATTTATATAAGTATGTGTCCATAACTTTGTTAATTTATTAGCTGCTGTTTTCTTTTATGTTTTGTTTTGTGTAATGCTGCCTTTTGTTAATTCTGTTTATTGATTTTATACCAGTGTGTGCTGTAACTATATTCAATTTTTCTAGCTGCTGTTTTGTTTTTGTACTTGCATATTATTCCCACTCCCCTCTGTAACGCCTAACGGCCCTGAGGGTAAATAAATAAATAAACAAATGCTAGTATTATTTTAAATAAAAGTCGCTATATTCTGCCCGAGCGTCTAAAGATTTTGCGTCATAACGCCCTCTCTCTTCTCCACCTTACCTATTGCGGTTTTAAATGGGGAACAACCGGAAATGTAAGCATTGACAAATTAGTATTAGTAAAAGTGGTGAGGAGCACGCCTAATGCCGACTTGCTTCACACACGCGCGGACTATTTGATCATTATGAAGTAATTAAAGCAAGTAATTTATGCCAATACCAATTACTCCATACCTATTATAGAGCTATTAAGAACAATAATTTATTTTATGCAGAATAATCAAAATTAAGCTTTAAAAAGAGTACCACCACCACTTGTAGTACAAGCATGTAGTACGTTCTAACGTTCAAGAATAATTACACCTTGCAATCATTAAGTTGCAATTTTGTAATTATCTTAAATAAGGTCAATAACTCTCGAATAGATGTTTGTTGCTTTTAAGGAAGGCTTGGAGGTATTGTTGTTGTGGTGTAATTTTTACGATGCTGCCATAATTTTTTTTCTAAATACATCCTCATGTGTATACCTCTTACTCAAGCGTAAAATATGCAAAAAACTTGCAGAGGTTCCCATTCCTTAATTGTTTTTTTCCCTACGTTCTTGATTTTGCTTGAATATCTGTTATTACTGTTAGTTGTTCTTTGCTGTTGCGTGAAAGATACCTACAGCGCGAAATACACAAAGGCACAAGGAAGGAATACCCACAGACACGGAGAATCGCTGTGATTGTCCGTGTCTGTGGTGCTTCTTCCTAACGTGTTTGTTGATTCTCGCGCTGCTGGTATCTCGCCCAAAAACTCGTTTCACCTAAGCCCTTTACTGCTTAGTTCTATGGCAATATTTGTGTTTAATTTTACACTGGAGAGACAGTTATGTACGTCATTCGTGTGAGATCAGTATATTGTGTCTATTTTTGTTTTTTTAATCGATTTGACTGATGTTTGATGGGATGCGAGCAGTTTTCACAAGTGTAGGGGCCGCGGCGGCGTCAAGCTGCCACTTAGAGCAGTTTTTCGCGGCTGCCGCATTTTTATCTGAACGAAAATAAAGATTTGATTAAACAAGTTATGACCTGGACGCAGACACGAACTGTGTGGCTTCTGCATACTTCGCTGCCTTGGTGATCGGACGATCGTGTCTGAAGCTATACACCATGAATGTTGGAATCGCAACATATTTATGAGGCTTCCTCAAAGTTGTTCCTTTCGGTCCCCAGGCTGTGTTAGGTTGTTGCTCTTGGCTTTGGAGACTTCACTGCATGTTGCCTGGGAGCGCTGAAGTTTCGCTGCCAGCCCCAGAGTTGTTATGTACCGGTTAAACTCACCTCAGTAGCATGGAGGAAAAATTTGTTGGAAAACCTTCGGCGAAAGTCGCGGAGGATAAACGAGCGGTCAGGATTTGCAGGCTGGAAGATGCCAGTCGTAGTGGTGCGGCCACCATAACCATACCAGATGGAGTAGCTAAATCATAAATCGCGAAATAATCATCGCAAATTCACAAGTAAAACCTTCTTGCCCTCATAATCTCCCGCATCACAGGTGTGTAATTGCCACATATATTGTATAGTAAAGGTCGACCGACGGTACGCTACGCCGAAATCTTTTGGCATAATGGCCTACGATCAGCAGAGCTCCCAAGGACAAACACGAACATCGGCGCTATAATTCACTATAATCGGAGCGCTCAGCCGGTTGTCGTCGTCTTTTTCCTTGAGCGTCAGCCGCACAGGTTCATGAGCAAAAGGTCTGTCTTATAATGTTGTAAGTATACCTTGATCAATGAAGCGTTTTCAGTGAAAGACCCTATACTGAACTGAATCGTGGTATGAAAACTTTTATAGACGAACCGAAATTCCTCCTCCGAGTTAGTTTATAAAGTTACATTCTACACACCTTTCCTTCCACCTTCGCTCTCTTCTTTTCATCAATCAACACTGTGTGCGTAGACACTCTAGGAAGCACACCTCAGCTAGAGCACGATTATCTACGTAGACCTCGGACTGCGTGCGCAACAATGCACTCTTCAGCGCAACACACTCCTTGCATGAGCCATTGAGAAGCTCGGCGGCACCATCGGCAAGGACAAGACGCGCAGCGCCTCTCGCCGACAACGGTCGAATGAAGCATTCCATCCAATCTATTCTCCGCTGTCACGTACGCGTCTCCCTTTGTTCCTTTCGCTTGTCAGAGCAACTGTTCGAACGCTGCTGCAACCCTACTCGACGGCGCAGCATCCATTCGCTAGATTTGACGGTAGATACCTCCGTGTTACTCCCCCCCCCCCCCCCCCCCCCACCCCTTTACCTCCCAGGCCATACCGCCGTAGTGAGGGCGCATTCCTGAGCAGACGACGCGGCACATAAGGGCGAAAGCAGACGGAAGGCGCGCGGCAGCAGACGACGCAGACGACGCCGAGGCCTGTTCCTACATTTCCTTTCGCCAGCGCGGCTCCCGCCGAACAACAAAACGAAAAAAAAAAGGCCGCAGAACACCCGGCGGTCGTGGCGCAAACGGTTGCTAGATGCAGAAGGGGGGGAGGGGGGGGGGGGAAGGCTGCTGCTGCTGCTTCTGCCATGCATATACGCGGATCACCATGCTGCACGCTTGTTTGTTGTTCAGGCCGCGCGTCTGCCTTGCTACTTCTTTCGTTTCGTCATTTCGATCCGCTGACGCGGTTAACCCCATGTACGCCAACGGCTGCCACCATGCGGCGCTGTTGTGTGGAGGATCGTGTGGTAGTATTAGTCTCCATGCCGCTCGTGCAAAAAAAAGAAAGATAATAATGACGGATCCCGCGCATGGGGACGATAGCTACTTGGAGGAAAGGAGGTTCGGTGGCCTGAATGGCGGAGTATGGAGAGTGAGTGAGAGAGAGCGTTGTAAGGCGAAAACAAGACATAAGAACATGGAAAGGACAAAAACTGCGCTACTACGGATCGTATAAAACAGGAGAATGCGTATACGACAGCTGCGCAGTCGAGTCACCGCGAGGTCGACGTCATCGCTGTGGCCCGCCAAAACGCCAGTGCCCTCGGTATCCCACAACACTGCACCCGTGACTCGCAATCCGGCGCTCGGCGGCACTTGAAGCGAGAAAGCGAGGCAGCCGTCGGGGATGAGACGGATACCCGTTTCGAGCCAAGCCAAGATCGTCCCGGGGACAAGCGGCTGCGGAGCTAAGACAAAAGACCTCTCTTTTTACGACCGACAGAGTAGAGGGAAAGAGGAAAAACAGAGGAGGTGTTCCACTTATCCAGCTCGCCTGTTTATGTGCTCCTGAGACCATCTCCAACATCCGCTCTCTCTCTTGCTGTTTTCGTTGGTGTGGAAGAAATAGAAAAAGTTAAGGTCTGGAGGTGTGAAGGAAGGGAGGGATTTTCAACGGTTGGGGGAGAGTGGAGGTGGGAGAGAGGTGGTAGCTGATGTCGGAGAAGCCAAACGATCGCTGCATGCCTCTCCACATTTATGTCCAAGAAAGACCTCCCCGCCCGTCGGCTATGACGACCGTGGTCCGACATATTTCCCTGCACCTCCATGATTTACGGCCATCGAAGGAAGTGCGAGGCACGTAAAAAGATGGCGGCATCCGCCACAGGCGTTATGAGACGTGTCTTTGCGAGAATGAAAAGATAAAAAAGAAGCGGCAGAAGAAATGACAGACATAGTGGTATTGATATGCTCTACGCGTGGACCTCACCTTTGCTTTCGCCAGCGAATGTGTGTAGTCCTCTTAGATCAAGACTCATTTCTATACAGACAGCCGCACAGCGCGGAAGGTAGTCCGTTTGAATTAAAACATCCCCTGTATGCTTCACTTGCGTTCTCCTGCTAACTCGATTGGTTTATGGGGGTTTAACGTCCCATAACGATTCCTGCTATGAGCTATGAGCTATGAACGATTCCGGCTAACGATTCCGTAATGAAGGGCTCTGGAAATTAGACCACCTGGGTTTTTTTAGCGTGCACTCACATCGCACAGTACACGGGCCTCTAGAATTTCGCCTCGATCGAAATTCGACCGCCGCAGCTGTGATCGAGCTCGCGTTTTTCGGGTCAGCAGCCGAGCGCCATAACCACTTACCCACCGCGGCGGCTTCTTCCTGCTAACTAAATAAGTTTTCAACCGCTGCGGGTGACATCACAGTGGTTCTGACTGTCACCTTGTTATGAACTAGTTAATATTATCTCTACATTGAAGTGGAAGTTGAAGTTTGTTTTATTTACTCATCAATGAGAGGGAACATCGAGAGAAAAAAGCTCCAATCAGCTGTCAAGTCAGTGTAGAGGGCTGCAAAACTCAACCTGGGAGAAACTGTGGCTCACGGCTGTTGCACGTGGCGAAGTTGGAAGTCGCTGTGAACAGTTGTAATAGCTACATTCGGTCATTGTCATGTGTTTTGCACCATTGCCACAGCCACCTAGGCTTAGTTTCGCAGTCCCCTTCGCGAGCGGCCATCTTTGCACAGATGACAAAAAGAACGGTGGGCCTGACACGTCACAGAACAGCAGCCAATAGCTGCAACGCGGCGCGCGTGTCGCGTCCGTTCATGCATCGGAAGGTTGATGTTCATCATCACTGGCAAGTAGTTGTTTCTATGAGAACCAAAGGTAGGCATTGTGTGACCCATGTTGCTTTTCCCGAGCAACCTCTCCCTCAGCTGGCACGATGCTCCGCCGAACTTGCCAGAGCTTACCTGAGTATCATCCTCATCATCATCATCATCACCATCATCATCATCAGCCTGACTACGCCCACTGCAGGGCAAAGGCCTCTCCCATGTCTCCCCAATTAACCTGTCATTTGCCAGCTGCGGCCACCGTATCCCCGCAAATTTTTTAATCTCATCCACCCACCTAACTTTCTGCCGCCCCCTGCTACGCTTGCCTTCTCTCGGAATCCACTCCGTTACCCTTAAGGACCAGCGGTTATCCTGCCTTCGCATTACATGCCCTGCCCAAGCCCACTTCTTCCACCTGATTTCATCTAGGATGTCATTGACCTGAGTAACTAGGGTAGTAACTCGGGCTGCTAGACAACGGTGCAACAACGTACGTACGGTGACAAGATTCTTGGTCGGTGTTCGTGAGGGTATGACTGCTTTCGCGCTAAAAATGCCGAAAGATTAATAGTGATGCTGAGACATGGCTTACGCAGCAGCATAAGCACGAACAAAAGCACAACGGCCCGGCGAAAGGCTGCCTGATGTTAGGCCTTCGCAGTGTTTACATTATAAAAACATTGAAAAATCACTCACTTCGCATTGTCGGGTTTGCAATGTGGACAAAGTCCTCAAGCTCGTTCCTGTGAAGTCCTGTACCTACCTTCTATTGATGTTATCTTCACCGCGTGAAATGCGAAGTAACTTTTTTTTTTCTCCGTTTCGCGCATGTGTAAATGGGGCTGCGCGTGCAAATGCCTAGATTGGGCTGTTGTCATAAGTAATATAATGTTTCGTGGCCACAGTTGGTGTGACTGAGGTGGTCCAGGATTACTTCGTGTTTGACGTTGTCGAATGCGCCTTTAAGATCGAAGACCAGGACCACCTTGTCATTGTGGGGACCTGGGCGGCCGTCTCCTCTCTGAAGTGAACAGGCTTGTGCCTCAACGTAGCCACTGCTGCGAGAGCTCCGCGCCCGGTTTCCTGCCGCTGCAACACCAGGCCTGCGGCGGTACTTGGTCCCACCGCCTCTTTAGCAACGGGCAGCTACATACCCCGCCGGGACTGCTCATTGATGATATGCCGTACAGTGCTCATCTTAATAGTGTCTGGTTCATTTTAATTAAAGCTATTTTTCTTCTTTCCCCTCATATGCTCGGTCTGGGACAGTATTCTGGATCCTCCGGAGCCCCACCGCAGAGGACGCTCGAACCTGCTTGGGGCTTTTCCCCTCACAGACTTCCCCGTACGCTAGTGCCCGGCGCAGACGTGCAGGAGTCTTCCGAGAAGTCAAACTCATCGGGAATAACTGTGTTGAATTTGGAGGGACGGTTAGCGTCCCTGATGGGCCCTGCGCGTTTAAGGACGCGCGGATTGTCTTTTATCCATTTTGGGATATTGCGAGTTGCCGCTTGTGTCACCTGTGCGATGACATTCTCCATCTGACGCGCGATGGTATCGTGGATAATTTTGGGGAGGTCAGCCAATTGTGTTTCAATCGCGGTCACCCGGGTCTCCGGGTCTCCATCCGGATCTCGCAAAGGCGCCCGCTATTACCGCAGTGAAGTCATATTAGCCCGAACAGCTTGGCACTTTTCTTGCGTTAAGACTTTCTTCGCACGTTTTCATTCGAAAGTTGCTGCCGGTTTGTCTCGGCCGCTGAGTAACGCCGGCATGTCTGCGCACCAAGCTTAGCGTGCGTCGGTGCTCTTTCGTGCGTGTAATTTCATCGCGGAAAGTCTGTCTCCATTACGCTGCTGTATGGGCGCTGGATGATACCGTGTTTAAATTCTCGGCATCGCAACACCCCCGGACTGTGCAGTGGGATCATAACCCTTTCATCGCGGCAGCAGCCCGCACTTCCACGTGTCAACATTTCCTTTCCTGTTGGATTAAACCCACAAATGTCTACAAGAAAGAACCGCCCAACGTACATTGCTATTTCCTGGGAGCCCTGACTCTAACGGTGCAGTTTTACAGTTCATTCACCTCGCGTTTCAGATCGTAAACTGTCACACTGTACGAACGCGTAGACACTTCCCTCCCGGAATCGGTGCACCTCATGGTAAGGTCAGCGCCTCTCCTGTATACATCTGTTGCAAAAACACGGGAAGAAGGAGTCTTTGTTCCTACTGGAAGCGATTTCCTTCCCTTAGCTTCCCTTAGGAAGCCCAAATGCTCCCTGCAAATCATCCGTAATCGCTCTCGGTGCGCGCTGACGACACGCAAAGCTGTGTTCCTTTTTTCCCCCATTTACTTGTTCCTTAGGACCAGACATTGGCGGCGTTCTCCTATACGCGTATCTCTAAATGGCCTTTCGAACATAAAAAATGCGATTCTCCCGAAAGGCATGCACGGCCGATAGACTCTGAATCCGTGGCGACAAAACTGTCAACAGCGTTACAGTCTGTTGTGTCCCATTCAAGAAAAGAAAAAAGAAAACAGAACTAAAACAAGCTAAAGCATCTTAGAACTGGGATGAACTGGCTGGTGTAGAGAACACACACAAGCGCTCATTTAGAAATAAAACGAGGCATGGTACTTTAGGGCGGCTCAGCTCCGACAATATTCCGCCGTCCCGGCCATTACCCGCACTCTTGACTATTTTTATTATTTTGGTTGGGAGATTCTCTTTTGGCTCTCTTAGTTGGAGACTGCGCTGGGGACGCTAAGAAATCTCGCTTTGTGTCCCGGAGAGAATGGGACTTTTGCCTTTGCCATTTGCAGTATTATTTTGTTTTTTTTTCATCATCAGGCACACTCTTGTGATCTACCTTCTCTCGAAGCAGCCCTGCCAGGACCGGCGATAAAGAAAAGGACAGCCAAAAAGATGAAATGAGAAACACGTACAGAAGAAATGGCGCAAGAATTCGCAGGTTTCTGAACTCCCGTTTTAGAGCGCAGCTCTTTGGCGTCCGTTCCTGGGTTTCGCGTCGTCGTCGGCGTCGGCGTCGGCCTCGTAACCAGCTCCGCCCCCAATGTCACGCTTTTCAATTGGTCGAAATGCTCGTGACGTCACAGTGCGCGAATTTCAAATGGGGCCAATTGTACTTTGGCTAGTAACCATGCAACCAATCAAAGGGATCGTATAGTGATGCTCCAACTAAGTTGGACTGAGTTTAGTTAATTGCTTAATTAATCAATTAGCCTAATTAATATAGAGGAGAATGAAGAGATCAGAAGAAAAGAAAAGACGCGCGCCGCAGCGACAACAGCGTCCGCGGAAGGAGACGCTGCTGAAAAAAACAGATAAGTACGAAGCCGCGTTCCCTCCACCACCACGCACTTCCCCACTCAGTAAGACGTTGCTCGTTTCATATACGTTGTGTCGAACATCCTAGACAGTTCCAACAATTGAAAGGTTAATGACAGAACACGATGGATAGAAATACAATAATATAAATATGAAATAGCCTAATTAACCTTTCTAGTTAGACCGCATAAATCAATAAAACCGAGAACGAAATTGGTCGAGTTGGGGAATCGAACCAGGTTCTCCGGAGTGCGATACGAGCACGCTAGCCACTCCGTAATGCCAGCTGAATAGTTTGGAATGAACAAAGGCGCGTCTAGCTAATACGGCGTCTTCGTTCACTCCCATCTTCCCCCTTTCCCTTACGGCGAGGTGCAGGTGTCCACCCAGATATGCGAGAGAGATACATTTCCTTTCCTCAAAAAATAAATTTACCGTCCAGCAAGGCGTACAGCCGAATTGGCGATGGCGTTCTGTGGACTCCCTGGCAGCGTTGCAAGACGCTGTCGCGTTCCACTCTTACAGGCGAAGCTTAACATGTTAACCACACATCAGTAACACACGCAGACAGCCACTGGACGCGTCATTCGCTGGCAGCACTTGATTCATCATTCACAACCACATTCTTAACGTACGCTCCCTTGCCGCACATGCCAAGGACGTACACCACGATCACATTATGCGCCATTCCTCTGTACTTTGCTTTGCTGAAACCTGGATGGATCCCGAAGAGCCTCTCGAAATCATACATTTCCTATACTGCTGTGGTGCTCGCAGAGACCACAACAGAGCGGCGGGAGTCGCTATCTACTTGCGCACAGGTCTCTCTGCAATACCAGTCGAAATGTTTGGCACGTCACATGAAGTTGGCGAACTGTGCGCCGCAAAGTTGCCCAACGGCTTGCTGGTAGTAGCTGCCTACTTCGCCCCTACCGCACTCACGAAAGACGTCGTGCACTTCCTGCAACTCGCATTAACCGTCCATCGATCCACACCGATGTTAGTAGTGGGGGACTTTAATGTTGACATAAAGACAAACAGCAATTTCCTAACACTTATGCGGGAGAACATCCCGTTCCTCTCGCTCGTAACGCGTCCCACGGCTGTGACAACCTCGCGAGGCACTTGTATAGATCTCGTCTTTGAGAATCAAGCATTGGTGTATCAAGTCGAACATATATCAGTCTATTTCTCCGACCACAAAGCTTCCTTCATGACTGTCAAGAACTGTTAGTGGGGTCTTTGTTAAAGGAATACGTGTGAAAAAAAAAAAAAATCTGTGTTAGCGCATACATGTGTTGCTCGATTTCTTTGCCTCAATCTATCGAAAAGGTGAAACAGCTTATATGCTGCGCTCAAATTTCGCATTAGGAAGTAACGTAATCGTCGGTAATTTTTTTATGGGCACGCACCTCAAGCATCTCACGCACCTCTCTGTAACGTGTTTATTTTTTCGCCGTGCCTTTCTCAATTCTGTGTCAGCATTTTATTCCCTTATTTCCTTTCAATTTTATTTCCATTGCAGTTTCATTTTTATTTCCTGCATTCTTAATAATTTCCTTCCCCTCTGTTCCGCAATAGAAAAGAAAGGATCCTAGAATTTTCCTCGGCTGGATAATCAAGAGAGATCGTGGAAGATTCTGGATCCTTCACTGTTTCCGGAAGAGGTACGTTTCCGTGGAAGGCTACCTGGGCGTTCAGTACTTCCTCGGGAAGTTATATTCTTCAGGTTCTCGCTACGGTGTCCGAAATTGTTCCCAACTCTGTCGGGAGTCGTTCGTTTGGGCTCTGTTGCTTTGTTATCAATCCACGCTTTCTTCCCAGACACGTAATTCCACCGGCGTTCGTCTTAGCGCCCTCCATCCTTGCCATCCTGTCCTGGCCGGAGTACACGGCTTTTCACTTGAGCATAATCCGCGAAATAAACAGCTTATGTTGAAAATAGCGCTGGCTAAATTCTTCCTTTTTCAATAAAATGCTCCTTGCTTACCTCTTATTTCTATATAGTCTGAACAGAGCATACGTTCCAGGAGCCCCAAGTATTAAAATAAAAAGGGAGTCTTGAAGTTTCGTTTGCACTGGTATCGCGTTTTAAAATTTCGGGTGTGAAGGACAAGAAATATACCTGCCGACTTTCCGGCTTTTCCAGTTAATAATTAATTTACTTGAATTCTTGAATTTCTTTGGAAGAAAAATTCTAGAGGCCCGTGTACTGTGCGATGTCAGTCCACGTTAAAGAACCCCAGGTGGTGGAAATTTCCGGAGCCCTCCACTACGGCGTCTCTCATAGCCTTAGTCGCTTTGGGACGTTAAACCCCATACACCAAACGAAGCCACAGGACGCGACACTTCCTTTTTGAGCGTCTGAATGGGGCGAAAAGTGGCTGTGCTACCTGTTCGAGGACCCTCTTCCGCTGCCCCCCCCCCGCCTGCAGGTTCGGGCCAACGTGGTCTGGCTGCGAGGCTTTGCCCTGCTGCAACGTGAGCAGTCGGAGTGGGAGTGCCGGACTCCACTCTGCAGTCCTTGCGAATCAGCAGGGAAAATAATAATAATAATAATAATAATAATAATAATAATAATAATAATAATAATAATAATAATAATAATAATAATAATAATAATAATAATAATAATAATAATATTAATAACAATAATAATAATAATAATAATAATAATCTTTATTCAGCATAATCTGAGCATACAAAGAAACGGAAGCGCCGAAGCCACAAGTGGGCTTGTGCGGCGACAGGAGGACGCTGTCAAATGACAGCCTCCTTCTTGCGGCTGAGGCCACTGAGGCCTAGCCAAGGAAATTTCGGAAGAGAAGGCCAGTCAGTCTTGCTATACATAATTTGGGTTATAACAAGCTGATTGCTTTATTGGGAGGTCATGGATTCGGATCCCACCGGCGGCATGTGGTTGTTTTTGTTCTGTTTTTATTGAGAAAGCAATACTATTCGCACTTTCAAGCCTTCGCGTGACCCGGCCGCATTTACGTTTGACCTTTAGCGGAGTCAATATGGGCGACCAACTCGCTCCTTCGGATAGCCCGGCTGCAGTTACGCCGCGCCGCGCACCTGTGGCGCTACTGCCGCTGTGACGTCATACCAGCTGCAGATTACGTTTTTTTTTCTCTCAGTCGCATCAACATCAAAAACAAAATATATTAAAAAATTACCGAAGACGCTCCGAGTCGTCGCGCAGCGGCGGCCGGTAGCCACGCGCGACCTGTAGACGCGGCGCACTGCGTTCCTTCAGTTCGAGGCGCTGCGCTTTTGCTTTCGCAGCCTACCAGGCTTAACCAAAGCTAAGCCCCCGCCAATTTTTATTATTCTCTTACTGATGAACTGCAAAAATTTAAAAAAAACCAAATTCATCTCCTGTGTTCTTTGGTTTCCGTGGCTGTTGGCTACTGTCATGGTTGGTTTATTGGGGTTTAACGTCCCAAAGCGACTCAGGCTATGAGGGACGCCGCAGTGAAGGGCTCCGGAAATTTCAACCACCTGGGGTTCTTTAACGTACACTGACATCGCACAGTGCACGGGCTTCAAGAATTTCACCTCCATCGAAACTGAACCGCCTCAACCCGCGTCTGAGGTGCATCAGAATTACGTAACGTGTAGATACAGCCAACTTTTTAGGGTTTCGAAGTGTGGAGAGCGCAAAACTTTTTTTTTTCTTAGCAAAAGCTTTTCATACCAATCAAGGTGGCACTGCAAGCGCTGCAAGCTTCAGCTTCATGCCTGACTGTGTGTTGTTAAGCAGAAATCGCACAATATAAAGAAGACAGCGAACCTCGCACAGGTGAAGCAGCTGCTGCCGTTACTAACTGTTCGCAGTTAATTCAGGAGGCGATTAGCTGCCGCAGAAAAAACCGCGATCGAAGTGGGTGAGCGAGTGGTTACAAAAATTTCCTCAACGAGGCGCCTAGGACAACTGAATGCGGGAGCTGGCCCTCGGAGATTGTGAAGCCTACTGGCGCGGGTTTCGAATAGATATAAGCGCTTTCGAAGAGCTGCTCAAGGACGCCAATTTCCGGCTGTGGAATCCGGACGGGAAGCGAGCGGCCATCGCTTTGCGATATCTGGGGTAGGGTAAGTTTCGCACATGTTGCACTGTTCTGTTGTCTCACCTTTATTGAATGAATTGAATGCAGTATCTGCGAGTCAATTTGCTGTTTTGTTTTCGGGGATTGAGGGAGGGGTGTAAAGATCAAGACGATAGCGGCGGGTTCAATAACCTCACTAAGTCTTGGTTATTGCACCCGCCACTATCGTCTTGATTTTTACACCCCTCCCTCCATAATAACCTCAATAACCTCACTAATAACCTCACTAGCTATTGGTTTAAAGCCGCTGTGGTGGCTCAGCGGTTATGGTGCCTGGCTGCTGACCCGAAAGACGCGGGTTCGATCCCGGCCGCGGTGGTTGAATTTCGATGGAGGAGAAATTCTAGAGGCCCGTGTACTGTGCGATGTCAGTGCACGTTAAAGAACCCCAGGTGGCCGAAATTTCCGGAGCCCTTCACTACGGCGTCCCTCATAGCCTTAGTCGCTTTGGGACATTAAACCCCATAAACCAAACCAAACCAAACCAAACCAAATCAAACCAAACCAAGTCTTGGTTAAGAACAGAGAGTTCGTTAGAAATTAAATTAGGCCGCACACGCGCTTATGAGTGGAAGCGAACCGCTTGTACAGATGAATTTCAAAGCAATAAAAAATGCTCTCCAGCGCTGATCAAAGGTGCTCCGAATTTCACCGGTAGATGGACGCTTCATACGTTGTAGGAGGTCATAGTGGCGGTGCATGCCATTTTCTACACTGCTGTGTGCTGATTACAGACATAATATGCTAGCACTGTCAGTTTTTCAGGGGATAGCCAGTTGTCTTTGCAGTGGCTGTTTAGAAGGGAGAATAGCACAATCTAAGGTATCATATAACATGATTGGAAAGCAATCTACAGCGCCCTGAGAGAAGATTTTGAAGGTACTGAACAGTGACCGTGACGGAGGACGAAGTAGTGTAGAATAAAATAAGCGACGTCACGAGCCGTCGCCGTGGGAAGGGTGGCTGTCTCGGCATAACGGGTCAGGTGATCGACAGCGACGATGACCCATCGGTTACCGGCCGGGGTGCAGGGAAGTGGGCCATAAAGGTCGAGGCCGATGCGGTCAAAGGGGCGAGCGGGGCATGGTAAAGGTTGCAGGGGACCGGCCGAGCGACAAGGTGAATCCTTTCGTTGCTGACAGGCATCGCACGATCGAATGTAGCGGCGCACAAAATTGTACATTCCGCGCCAGTAGTAGCGCTGACGAAGCCGGTGATATGTTTTGAGGACACCAGCGTAAGCACTTTGCGGGTCAGTGTGATGATGGGCACAAACGTCGGAGCGTAGATGGCGTGGGATAACCAGTAACCATTTTCTGCCGTCAGGGTTGTAGTTTCGGCGGTAAAGGAGACCATCCCGGACGGAGAAATGGGAAGCTTGGCGGCGGAGAGCTCGCGGATATGCAGCCATGGTAGGGGCTTGATGACATTGAACAGGGCAGAAATCTAAGGATCTCGGCGCTGCTCGGAAGGCATATCTGAGACTGTGAGAGCGCTCAGGGGAGGGTCTGGTGTGAGAACGGCAGGCAGGGACACCGGCGACTGAGAGAGAGCGTCGGCGTCAGAATGCTCGCGGCCCAAACGGTACACAACACGGATATCATATTCCTGAAGGCGCAAGGCCCAGCGGCCGAGACGGGCCAGACGAATCTTTGAGCGTAGCGAGCCAACAGAGGGCGTGGTGGTCTGTAACAATGTCGAACGTGCGTCCGTACAGGTAAGGACGGAACTTGGTGATCGCCCAGATGATAGCCAAACACTCTTTTTCCGTAACGGAGTAGTTTGACTCTGCTGTCGTGAGGGCGCGGCTGGCATAGGTGACGACGTATTCAGAGAAACCATGCTTGCGCTGGGCGAGTACCGCACCGAGGCCGACACCACTGGCATCAGTGTGGAGTTCCGTTGGAGCATCGGGATCGTAATGACGAAGTACGGGCGGTGATGTCAAAACTTTGCGGAGCTTCGCGAAGGCCTCGTCGCAGGCCGGTGTCCAAGAGGACAAGTTAGCGGGTCCATTCATGAGCTTTGTTAGTGGGGCTATGGTTGTAGCAAAATTACGTACAAAACGACGAAAATAGGAACATAGGCCCACGAAGCTGAGCAGTTCTTTGAGAGAGGCCGGTTACGGGAAGTCAGCAACGGCGCGCAGCTTCTGAACAAGGGAGCCGTAGCGCTCCCGAAACGTCATTTTTGTTTGACCATGGTCAGTGACAAGTGAATCTCATCAAGCCATGATTCCTGACCAGACGGTATGCCGTCGAACCCTCGACTACATAGATTCTCATGATCGGGGAGAACGCCATCTTTCCACACGACGTGGCCGAGGATGGTGAGTTGGCGGGCGCCGAAGTGACATTTTTTAAGGTTCAGTTGAAGGCCGGCACGAGCAAGGCAGGTCAGCACCTGGCGGAGACGATGCAGATGGGTGGGAAAATCAGGGGAGAAGATCACGATGTCGTCCAGATAACAAAGACAGATCTTCCATTTGAGGCCACGCAGCACGTTGTCCATCATTCGTTCAAATGTTGCTGGGGCGTTACAAAGGCCGAGTGGCATAACGTTGAATTCGTAAAGCCCATCCGGAGTGATGAAAGCGGTCTTTGCGCGATCAGCTGGAGCCATGGAAACTTACCAATATCCCGAGCGTAGGTCAAGCGAAGAAAAGAATTCTGCGCCTTGCAAGCAGTCCAATGCATCGTCAATGCGCGGGATCGGATACACATCCCGACGTGTAATTTTGTTGAGACGTGTAATTTTGTTTGTTGAGAATAATCCACGCAGAAGCGTATAGACCCATCCTTTTTCTTGATGAGGACAACGGGAGGCGACCAAGGACTACTTGATTCTTGAACAACACCGCGGTGGAGCCTGTCGTCGACTTGTTCGGCTATGACACGACTCTCTGTAGGTGACACAAGGTATGTGCGCTGGTGCAGAGGCGGGTGATTGCCCGTGTCGATGTGGTGGGAGACAGCCGACGTCGGTCCCAAAGAGGCTTGCGGCGTGTCGAATGAAGACCGAAAATGGTGCAACAGCTTAAGAAGCTGCGCGCGGCGGTGTGGCTCGAGGGCAGGATCAACAGAACAGGCGAGAAGATCACGCTGATGCGGGTCGGAAGCAACATTAGTAGGGGTCAACGCATCAACTTCGCAAGCAGATGAACGTTCGGTAGCGTCGAGGTCAAATAGTAAGTCCGCAGGCTCAAAACGGCCAACGCACTCTCCACGAAGCAATGTGACGGGGTAAGAAAGGGTACTGGCGACGAGAAGTGGGCTGGCACCATTGCGCAAGTCAAGCACGGCGAAGGGCAGTGAGATACGGTGGCGGCAGAAAGAAACGTCGGAAGGTAAGAAGAGAACGGTGGCGTCGGCGGTAGAAGCGGCAGACAGAGGAACGAGGACAGCGCTAACGGGTGGGAGTGTAGTGTCCTGAGCGACATGGAGTTTCGTAACAGCACGAGGACCCACGTCATCAAGCACAGAGGCGGATGGCAGAGCGCATATCACGGAAAGTTCGACGTGAGGGCGGGCGCAGTCAATCAAGGCATGATGATGGGACAGAAAATCCCAGCCGAGAACGACATCATGAGTACAAGTGGTGAGGATGATGAATTCAATAAAATACATGGTGTTCGAAATTATTACTCGAGCGGTGCAGAGAGCTGCGGGCTGGAGGTGTCGTGCGGTGGCGGTACGCAGCGACAAACCGCAAAGAGGCGTCGTCACCTTGCGCAGAGAGCGGCAGAATTTTTGGCTGATAACAGATACGGCTCACCAGTGTCTATAAGAGAAAGAGTCGAAACACCTTCCACAATAACGTCAATAACGTTTGCTGGGAAAAGAGGACTTTGACTGTTGGCGGAGTACGCAGTTCGTGCCTCGGGAACTGCGGCGGTTGTTTCCCTGCTCGGCTGAGGGAAATCGGCAGCGCATGGGCGAAATGGAGCGGCGACGGGGTGAAGGTGAGCGACGAGACGAGGAAGCCTGGTGGTCAGAAGGTTCAGGTGGCGGCCCCGGCGGAACTCGGAAGTAGGGCGCCGAATAAGACATTCCAGTATATTCTGGCACCGGCAGTGACATGCGGCGTCGACAATGGCGGGCGACGCGTCCGGGAATGCCGCAAGCAAAACATATCGGGCGGTTGTCCGATGTGCGCCATGGAGAGGTAGGCGGCGCAACTCTACCAATAGTGCGTGGCGAGCGCATCATGGCCGAAGGATATGCATACGTCGTGACAGATGCTGGGCGAGCCTCAACCTCGGCATAGGTGCGAGGCGCCGCCACAACGGGGTGCGGCGCGAAGGAGCCAGGATAACTCAGCGGCGCAGCACTGGGGGCAGGTGGAGTTAGGCCAGCCTCAGAAAGCGCCATCGGGGCAGCGACAGGAGCTGGAAGATGGCCGGAAGGAACAGCTTCCAAGACCTGTCGCTGTATTTCATTTCTGAGCTGCGGCGCCAAACAAGATGATGGTTCGCGTAGAGAGGGTAGGAGAGACAGCTGGCGGGCAACCTCCTCGCGTATAAATTTCTTGATTTCGGAGTGGAGACATGAGGAGTCGGGGTGCGTGGCCAGACCAGCGAGCGACGCGTCAGAAGGGTGATGAACCAGAACGCGTTGCTTCCGTAGCTCATCGAAGCTTTGGCAAAGTTCGTATACCGTTGCGATGGTGGTCGGACTCTTAGCCACGAGCATGTTGAAGGCGCCATCATCAATGCCCTTCATGACGTGGCGAATTTTATCATCCTGCGTCATAGACGGGTTGACTCGTTTGCACAAATCGACGATGTCCTCCATGTAACTGGTGAAGCTTTCACCTGTCTTCTGCGCTCGCGAACGGAGACGCTGTTCAGCGCGAAGTTTGCGAACGGCAGGGCGGCCGAATACTTCGGCAAACGTAGTTTCGAACGCGGACCAGGTGGTGATGTCCGACTCGTGGTTCCGATACCAAAGGCTGGCGACGTCAGTAAGGTAAAATACGACGTTGTTAAGTTTCAGAGCGTCGTCCCACTTGTTATTCCGGCTCACCCGTTCGTAGGCTGACAACCAATCCTCCACATCTTGGTCGCAGTTGCCACTAAAGATAGCAGGGTCGCGTTGGCGCAAGGGGCCAGAACACGTGACAGATGGAAGCAGGTCGCAGGAAGCAGGAAGCAGGGTCGGGGGCTGCTGGCTTGGATCCTCCATTGGAACGGACACAGTGCTACTGGGGAGTTCCAGGGTGACTTCGGGGGTTAGGGTCGTTTCACCCTCCACCAAGTGAAGAGTGGATTTATTAAGGGGTCACGGCGGCCAACGCACGCAGCGGTCGGGTCGTAGCAGGACGGCAGAACAAGCCGGGGGAAGTAGCTCCAGCCCCAGACTCGCGCCCAAACCACCAGCGATGACGACGAAGTGCGGCACTGCGGAGACGTCCTCTTCTTCTTCTTACAGTACGAACAGTTCACTAGAGCAAGACTGCTTTCACTGCACTGAATGTTAATATTTGTAAACCCATTTTATCTTGGCTGTTTTTGAGATTCCACTGTAATGTATTACAACGAATGCAAAAATTTTGATCTTCGATCAGCGCTTTATTTAAATAGCTTTACAATCGTAAATAACATTAAAAAATTATCTTCACATTCTCAGCAGAATTTCATTCTGAACTACCCAGTTTTGAATACATAGTTTCATAGTTTCATAGCTGTGACAGCTGTGTACTGCTTGTAATATTTCCCATAACTGATTGCAAGGTGCCCAGCAGTCATGTTGAATGGAAGGCTGTTATCCAAGGATATCAGGATGTAGTACCAACCAGCCCATATTTGCCCTCTTCTGGAATCTCTGGCAGTTTCTCCATTGCGATGAAGCAATAAAAGGGGAGCACATTTTCGCGATGCCACCTGCAAAATCGGGTGCTGAGTTGAGAAATTATAACGGAATTTTCAGTGTCGTGCTGATGGAAGTAGTTCATGCTGAGCTGAACTTCGTTTTTGTGGACGTCGGAAAGAATGGTCGGTGAAATGGCACAGGAGTTTGGGATGACTACGTATTGGAGGAAGCCCAGGAAAAGCTACTACCATTGTCCCCAGAAGCTGAGATCCTGCCACTTTGAGATAAAGTAGCACCCCACGTCACTGTAGGGGATGAACGCTTTGGGCTGAAGACTTTTTTAAGCATGAAATGCTTTTAGCCCCCGTTGTCGGCAGTGTGGTGACGTCACGCCGAGACCCATCATCCGGGCTCTGAAACGAGAGCATCCGGGCACCGTACGAGACTTGAGATTTAACGAGACTCTCTAAGCCCTCCTACGCGACCGGCATGCAAGCGCCGGTTGCTCTCCAAAGGAGTCACAAAAAATAACTGCTGCCAGTGCCTTCTCAATGTTTATCAAGATATCAGTCGCTGTGCGTTTGATAATGCACGGAATTATAATTTCCGATTTCTAATAACGTGCAAAAAGCACATAAATGTTACGATACACTTCGTTGTCATACGTGATCTCTTAGGGGCTTCGCGCATCGAAGCAAAGCCGCGCAGGCGCACAGGGGCCCGGGTGAGAAGCGCTGCGTTCAAAGGGCAAGGCATCGCGCCGAACGGGTGGTGGCGTTCCTCCCTTCCATTACGGTGCGGTTCGGGTGTCCACCGAGATGGCAGAGAATTACTGCGCCATTTCCTTTCCTCAAAAAACCTTGCGTTCAAATGGCAAGGCATCGCGCTGAGCGGGTGGTGGCGTTCCTCCCTTCCTGTACGGTGCGGGTGTCCACCGAGATGACAATAGGCCCGTAAACATTTCATGCTTACTCTACTCTCGGTTACGGGAGAGGCAGAGATTTTTTTTTTGTGGTCGCCCCTCATTTACGAAATAAGCAGACACACGCGGATCTTTAACTGCAGGTAGGCAAAACGATGCGCTCACTGTCAGCCATTAGCATGCCCTAGTTATTGCCTGCATTATGGAAGGTACAATGGCACCAAGAAGATTTGTAGGTATATCAGGATCTGCCGAATTTGTAAATTTACATTATTTTGATTACTACTTCGTCTTTATTATTTTCAGCTCACAGCTCTGCACTTGTAGTAGTGTGATACGTACTTGCCAACCAACCTTTGGGAAGGCTCACTTTTTTAGCCAAAAAAAAGGGGGCAAGTATGATGCACTGATTTTTGCACTTTTTTCTAGCTGCCGTACTTATTCAGCTATACATCGCTCATAGAAGATATAAATACAGCATTTAGAAACTATGAACTGTAGCAGGATTTCCGGGGAAAGTAACTTCGCGACAGCTAGCCAAAATGCCGGTCCGAGCTTCGGTCATCCAGCCAAAGATCTCGCACCGCGCGCTAGCGGAGCGGCGGCCGCCGCTGCTCATCTTCCTCTTTACAATCACCCCCGGGCTGAAGGCGAAGCCATCCTGGCGAGTCAGGGAGACGACAACACACACGGGTCATAGTACGGCTTCAGGCGTGACACATGAACAGTCTCGCGGCTGCGTCGGCGTTGACCTGTGGAGGGTGTCACCGGGTCGACAATGTAGTTGACCGGGGAAGTGCGCTCTACGATGCGGTAAGGTCCGTGGTACTTGGGGAGAAGTTTGGAGGAAAGGCCAGGTGAGGTAGACGGCACGTGAAGCCAGACGAGAGATCCGGGTAGAAAACTGTCATCATTGTGGCTTGTGTCGAAGCGGAATTTTTGACGCCCCTGCTCGCCGGATGTTAACGACCGAGCGAGCTGACGGCAATCCTCGGCATGCTTGGAAGCCTCCGAAATAGTGGTGCACTCAGACACGTCGGGCCGGTAAGGAAGTACTGTGTCGAGTGGTGAGGAAGGTTCTCGCCCGTAGAGGAGAAAAAACGGCGACAAGCCGGTGGTGGTCTGCGTGGCGGTGTTGTAGGCGTAGGTGATGAACGGCAGGATCCGGTCCCAGTCGGAGTGGTCGGAAGACACGTACATCGACAGCATATCGCCCAAGTGCGGTTAAACCGTTCCGTCAAAACGTTAGTCTGAGGATGGTAGGCCGTGGCGGTATGGTGAGTGATCTTACACTGTTTGAGAAGAGATTCCACGACCTCGGACAGAAAGACGCGCCCACGGTCGCTCAGCAGTTCCCGGGGCGCTCCATGGCGAAGAATGAAGTGATGCAAGATGAAAGAGGCAACGTGTGGTGCCGTAGCAGCAGGAAGAGCCGCGGTTTCGTCGTAACGCGTGAGGTGGTCGACGGCTACAATAACCCAGCGGTTGCCAGCAGCAGTGTAAGGAAGGGGGGCCGTAGAGGTCAATCCCAACTCTGTCAAAAGGACGGGAAGGGCAAGGGAGAGGCTGCATCTGGCCGACTGAGTGGTGAGGAGCCGGCTTGCGACGTTGACAGTCAGGGCACGAGCGGACGTATTTGCGGACGTAGGTGGACATACCGCGCCAATAATAACGGAGTTGGAGTCGCGTGTATGTTTTAAAGGCACCGGCATGACCAGACTGCGGGTCGTTGTGAAACAGGGCGCAGAATGTCGACCGCAGATGGGCAGGGACGACAAGCAACCACTTCCTGCCGGTAGGGATGTAGTCGCGGCGGTACAAGAGACCATCACGAATGGCGAAGTGAGCAGCATGGCGGCGTAGGGCACGAGGCACGGGTGCCGCCGAGGAATTCGAGAGAAAACGGACAAGCGAAGATATCCAGGGGTCCTTATTTTGGTCGCTGCCCATCGTATCTGTTGAAAACGACAGCGAAGCGCAACCGGTTGGCGAGTGGCAGACAACGTCTGGTGGCAGTGGACAGCGGGACAATGCGTCGGCGTCGTTGTGTTTTCGGCCGGAGCGATAGATGACACGGATATCATACTCCTGTAGGCGTAGGGCCCAGCGAGCGAGGCGGCCTGTAGGGTCTTTCAAGGAGGCCAGCCAGCACATGGAATGATGGTCCGTGACGATATCGAAAGGGCGGCCATAAACGTAAGGACGAAACTTTCCGATCGCCCAAACAATCGCCAAGCATTCCTTCTCGGTTACTGAGTAGTTGCATTCCGGTTTTGTCAGTGCACAGCTCGCGTAGGCAACGACATACTCGGGAAATCCGGGTTTACTTTGCGTAAGGACAGCGCCGAGGCCAACGCCACTGGCATCGGTGTGAATTTCAGTGGGAGCAGTGGGGTCGAAGTGGCGTAAAATGGGAGGCGCTGTGAGCAGCCGGCGTAAGGTGATGAAGGCGTCGTCGCAGTCAGGTGACCAATCGGACAGGTTGTTGGCGCCCCGAAGAAGGTTCGTAAGTGGTGCGATGATAGAGGCAAAATTTCGGACGAAACGCCGGAAATAAGAACACAGGCCGAGAAAGCTGCGAAGTTCCTTCTGAGTCGACGGCTTGGGGAACTCAGCGACGGCACGAAGTTTGGCTGGGTCAGGAAGCACGCCGTCCTTAGAGACGACGTGACCTAAAATTGTCAGTTGGCGGGCGCCAAAGCGACACTTTTTGAGATTAAGTTGGAGCCCCGCGGCAGTTAAACATAACACATGCTCCAAGCGGTGAAGGTGCGTCTCAAAATCAGGCGCGAAGACGACAATGTCGTCTAAGTAACACAGGAACGTGGTCCACTTCAGGCCGCGTAATATGGAGTTCATCATTCGCTCGAAAGTCGCTGGGGCATTACAAAGGCCGAAAGGCATGACGGTAAATTCGTACAGGGCATCTGGTGTACCAAAAGCCGTCTTGGCACGGTCAGCCTCGGCCACAGGGACCTGCCAATACCCCGAGCGCAGGTCTAAAGAAGAAAAGAACTCCGCGCCTTGGAGGCAGTCAAGGGGGCAGTCAAGTAATAACGCCACAAACATAAGCAAGGACTTTTTCACTTGATATTCTAGAGACATCTTTAATCACAAAATGGAATTGGAAGCTTCATTGCACGAGCGTCATTAAACATTACTGCATCTTTTAAGGCGGAAGCCTTTAATGCCTCATCGTTGTAAGCAGGAGTTGTCGACAGAAAATGTCACGCTTTTCAATTGGTCGAAATGCTCGTGACCTCACAGTGCGCGAATTTCAAATGGGGCCAATTGTACTTTGGCTAGTAACCATGCAACCAATCAAAGGGATCGTATAGTGATGCTCCAACTAAGTTGGACTGAGTTTAGTTAATTGCTCAATTAATCAATTAGCCTAATTAAAATAGAGGAGAATGAAAAGGTCAGAAGAAAGAGGAAAAGAAAAGAAAGACGCGCGCCGCAGCGACAACAGCGTCCGCGGAAGACGACGCTGCTGAAAAAAACAGATAAGTACGAAACCGCGTTCGCTCCACCGCCACGCACTTCCCCACTCAGTTCGACGTTGCTCGTTTCATATATGTTGTGTCGAACATCCTAGACAGTTCCAACAATTGACAGGTGAATGACAGAACACTTGGATAGAAATACAATAATATAAATATGAAATAGCCTAATTAACCTTTCTAGTTAGACCGCATAAATCAATATAACCGAGAATGAAATTGGTCGAGTTGGGGAATCGAACCAGGGTCTCCGGAGTGCGATACGAGCACGCTAGCCACTCCGTAATGCCAGCTGAATGGTTTGGAATGAACAACGGCGCGTCTAGCTAATACGGCGTCTTCGTTCACTCCCATCTTCCCCCTTTCCCTTACGGCGAGGTGCAGGTGTCCACCCAGATATGCGAGAAAGATACATTTCCTTTCCTCAAAAAATAAATTTACCGTCCAGCAAGGCGTACAGCCGAATTGGCGATGGCGTTCTGTGGACTCCCTGGCAGCGTTGCAAGACGCTGTCGCGTTCCACTCTTACAGGCGAAGCTTAACATGTTAACCACACATCAGTAACACACGCAGACAG
Source organism: Amblyomma mixtum (assembly GCF_055824585.1). Taxonomy (NCBI): domain Eukaryota; kingdom Metazoa; phylum Arthropoda; class Arachnida; order Ixodida; family Ixodidae; genus Amblyomma; species Amblyomma mixtum. The sequence goes on along the minus strand of NC_143012.1, from coordinate 97,304,566 downwards.
CCAATGGACGCGTCATTCGCTGGCAGCACTTGAATCATCATTCACAACCACATTCGTGACAGAATGCTGTACTAAGGCTTTCGCCTTGCACCACTTTAGTCGCCAAAGTGGCTCCTAATTTTTTACACTTATGCTCCAACTGCTTTCTTTTCAATCATTTTTTTTCAGTGTTATAAGCAAGGCGCCCAGATGAAAATGCCTCCGCTGTGCTGGCAAACCGCTAGGAAGTATTCCGATCCCCACTGTGCCATGAGTTTGATCAAACGATTGTTGTTGTGTTTGCTATATTAGCGGTCCACAACTTCGTGAGGCCAAGAAGGACAACACAGTTTCTCTATACCCCCACAAAGAGCTTGGATGTTGAGGACATCTTGAATGGTGAGTGGTTCTTGAGTGTGATGTAAAAATTGGAAGAGTCTAATGCCCTTTTTTAGTAGTATTTGTAATGTAACAAGAGAGAATGTCTTCAGTGTGCCGGCGTAGTTCCAGTTGAAAAAAAAAAAATGAAGCATGGTGTTACTTCGTTTGAACATCTTTTAGTCTGAGTGCATTTTAATCCCCAACATAAGAAATCTCAGGATCGTGGACGTATTCACATTACTGTTGTTTTCGTCTAGATATTTATACTATCTACCTGGTGACATTCTCATCTGTACCCAACTTATGGCAATTTTTAATTTATGGAAATGCTCATGCTGGCTTATGGAGGAAAGGTGTCATCCCAGATGGAGCTATGACGCAGTTCCGGAGGCTCGGGGGAAACTGCAATGCGGACGCCAGAGCAATCCGGAGCCTGTACACGGAGTACTTGGTCAGGGAAGCACAGGTGAGCTGCTAGTGGCGCATTGTTGCCTAGGCCTGTAAATCAAATCAGTGTCCCTCTGTCTAGATAACCACGAAGACATTGGTAATGGATACCTGCTGCTTGTGATTATAACTGCTGGTCAGAGAGACAATGCACCGATATTATTAGGGCAGCATAATCTACATACAGTACAAAAGAAAATCAGTCATGTCTTAACAGTCAACCTTGCACTACCGAAAAATGTTGAGTAAATGCGCTTTAATATGTTTTGAAAAAGCGCTTCATTTGCGTACAGTTGTGAAGCGGGGCCGTAGCGCCTATCATCGCGGCGGTTACAGCGTACTTCTACTCAATCTCGCTCATTTTTTTACTCTCTTAGATAAGACTCTTAATTGTGCTGTTTGGCTGCTGGATCGAGACATATTACCTGGCGCACATTTTTTTTTGTGATGCAAGAACAAAAACAAGCAAAAAATGTGTGTAAATATTCGCATCCTGCTGCTAAAATCAGTCGCAAGTTCAGATTGTGTCCTGTCGCATCTGTAATGTCTGTGTCTTGCTTTTGCGCTAGTTACTATGCGTTGACTCTTTCAGCTTTCTTCTGCCTGCAGGAAGCAATGATAGTGGCCCAATCGGTTCCTGTCGACAGGCCTTCACACTTTTATTTCTTCCTCTAGCCACACAAACGCGCATAAACACACTTGTGAACCTACGGTTTCGGCTATGTATGTCATGCGTTATGTCCAAATAGATAAATAGGTAAGAGCACTTGCTGCTGGGTAGTTAGTTTTGGTTCATAATTAAATAGTTTTTAGGTGAAAAAACAGACGAGACACATAGGAAGGTAAGACATAGGAATGTAGTGCGGGCGCTCCTACATAGGTCATACAGGCAGGTGCCTGAATGAGCGAACGAGGGAACATGAGAGAAATGTGGAGCAGAAAAAGGAAGGCACACATTTATCTAAACACATTAGTAAGTGCCCGTCCCGCAGTTGTGAGCCATGCTTCACTGATGTGCGCATTCTGGGCAAAAGCAATGACACTACTGCTATGGAATTGATAGAAGCGTTTTTTGTCAAAAAGAAAGGCGACATGTGCGTAAGCGACACAACAGTTGTATTGTTTAACTGTGAAAAGAAATTCCTGGAGCGCGCCTTATCATGTCGTTCTTGAACTTTAGGTGACCTTCCTGCGCATGTGACGACAAGCTATATAAGTACGTTTCATGCATGCAATAAAATCAGTTGGAAGTTGGCACTTCGTCCTGTCACCTATCTATGTGTCTCGTCTGTTTTTGCGCCTAAAAACTATTTAATTATGAGATAAATAGGCGCCACATATAACAAACACTTTATACATTACATACTTCTGGAAATTTCTCCACTTCTGTATGACTGAGGCTTATCTGATATTTTACAACAGTCTCAAATGCCACGAGGTCCACCATCTGCTTGTGTTGGCCTTGTGGCACTTGTCGGAGTGCACTGACTAAAGCGATAAAAAATCGTCACACTCATCCCTGTGCTTTTTGGTCTGCTGCATCACCTGTTGAGAACCCCAAAAGCTGCAGGAAAAGAAACTGTACAGCTTTGACTGAGAGTTTTTTTGTGTTGCACTTTTTTATGAGATATACAGTGGGCAGAGTGCAGCTATCTATATTTAACGCCACGTTTCCTTTCTGCATTTTATGTTGACTGCCACACAGCTTGGTGCTTACAGCAGTTATTAGTCGAAGTATGTGTTTAAAGTCACTTAAATTAGGAGAGGCCAAATAATTTGAACTACAGCCACTGTGTACAAAACAAAGATCTCCATAATTTTCACTACGTGGCACGTCTATGTCGTCCGATCCGGCCCAGACTTTTCCAAGGCCTTTACTTTTCGTTTCTTTCTCTGGAAACTCAATCGGACGATACAAAACTTAGCTTTGACGTCCGCCGCTGTAAAAAAGACGTTAGAATTGGCGTTGAAGTGCATTTCAGAAATTGATGATTGTTATACATGGGGCTGAATAAGCGGATGGCGAAGTAGGCGGATGGCCGCTTCATTCAGCCTTAAAGGGCAGCTGCCACACTTTTTTGAGAATTTCGCGATATTCAAGGATTCAAATCTGTGTAGGCTGTAGGTAAAGCATGCCAAGTGTTTTTGCACTAGCATTTAAAATAGTGGCGTAATCGAAGATTGGAATTTGCGCTTCTCTTCAAAGCACTGGAGGAGTGCAGGAAAACTCAGCGTGACGTCACGGAAGGTGTGATTTCAAATTATCGCTGTCGTCAGCCACACCCTGCCCTGGCTCGTTGGACGCTGCCAAACAACTCTCGGCAAGGTTCGCCTTCGGTGGCGTTGGTTTTTTTCCTTCAAAGCAAGCGTTTGTGCGTTGGAAATGTACAGATACCTTCGATGATGTCATCATGGGCCCCCCCACCTGGCGTTGTGCGCTGCGGAGAAGCTTGAAAGGCGTCTGGATTTTAATCGGCGATTACTTCGCTGTTTCAAGCGCTAGCCCAAAAAGACTTCGCATGCTTTACCTGCAAGTTTCACACATTCGACCCTCTTAAGCTCGTTGATTTCTAAAACCTATGCAGTTTCCTTATAAGTGGCCGTTTCGTAACAGGTCGGGTTACCGCGGTTAACGGCGCGGGACAAGACATGCAGAACCAGTGCCAGTCTAGAAACGGAGGCGTGCGTGCGCGCTACCTTCGAGACATACAGTTGCAAAAGCAAGCCTTTCAACGACACCGCGTAGGAATTCTTGTGCGTGGTACAGGCGATTATTAACAAGCATTCGCATTTCAAGAACACGCGTTGCAAGTGTGGAAAGGAGCGGCTCGATATAAAGGAAACAACACATCCGCATGTACTCCCACCTGTGAAATTGGGTCCGAGCGCTGTCGCAATTTCGACGTAAGCTTCCACTTTCAGGTCACGGCGGTGGTATACGAAATCTCTCAGGTCCCATAAGTAGCGGCTTTCCGCAATCATAGCGACAAGGTACTTTTCTTTGCTGCTTGAAAAGTTTGGAGAGTTTCATGGCATATTGACGTCTTAACGTACGACAGTCGCCTACTATGTGATTGCTCCCAAAAACCATAGCGAAGATGCTGATTTCAATGCGGTTTGCGATAATATATTTTATGCAAAATATTTGTGCAAAAGTAACCAACACACAAAAGAGAGGCACAAATAAGAATCAAACACTTAGCGAACAATACCTCAATGCACGAAATGAACACAAGCTATAAATCACCGCAAAGCGCGTGCTTTGGCTGGTCTTCTGTGGCCAGGAAATTCGTCCGGCCGGCGAACAGGCCCAGCCGCATGAACGTTGTTGGTCGCTTTTTTTTTGTTGCCGAAAGCTGTCACAGCGAGGGAACACTGCAGCAACCTGCCTGGCTCCCCGGCTGTTCGTGCGATGCGCCAAGCTGTTGGAGATTTAGGTTTGGCTTCGAAAATGGTTGGCGGCTTGTTAGGCGAACGTGTAATGTTGAGGTACGTAGCCGTTATGTTTTCGTAGCTTGACCCCGCCTTTAACCACGGAGCAGTGGAAACTAAAAAGAGTAAGTAGCCGTTTTGAGAGGCCAGTAAGACGCGAAACGGGGGAAGCCCGGCGGTCAGTACCGAGTAACGTTTAGTAGACCCGACCGAATCGCAAAACGCCTAGACCCAGTTAAGTGAGGGGAATGGAAGGGGCGCGCAAAAAAACAAAAAAAACTTGTGGTAGCTAAAGGTGGGAAATGCGGATATCAAATGAGGCGCCAAGCCGTTGGAGCTTGGCCGTAGCTGTCTCGAAAATTGTATTGGGGGTGAACGCCGGTGGTGAGACGCCGCGAGCATAATGAAAGAGTGAATTGGAGAGCGAGCGAGTACCTCGGAGTAAGAGCCGAAGCACCGAAAACGGGTGGCGCGATGGAGGAGGATAAAGATTTCGACAGCCTGTGAAGCCACTGTTGCTGACCTTGAGTCCGTGCTAGGTGGCCGGGAGCCCTTGGTTCTTGGCGACCTTGAGAGACCACTACACGGCCTGGAGTTGGGTCTCCGGTCTGGAGCTTAAGTGCACTAAGTCCATACGAAGCGGGTCCTCCGGACAGCCCCAGTTTATGTGACCTAAGGTGGCTGTTGCCTGGCTGGCTGTTGCGGGGTAGACAAGGGAGAAAAAGAAAGTAAGGGAATGAGTGCACTTGGTGGTGACGCCAGGTGGTTGCCTGGGCCTTAGTTAAGGAGGGATTTGTGGGGTGGGGGTACAGCTCTCGCTCGAGGCTCTAATCTAGGATGACATCATGGAATAAGACCCATTGATCCCTCGTGGAACGTAGGTTAGAGTCGCCCATAGCCAGGCTGACGAACGATTGGCCATAATTGTGTTCATACTGGTGAACAGCGCCATAATTGTGGGCAGCCTCATTGCCTGGGTTGCAGAGCTGGGCCGGAACCCATTCCAGGGTGATGGGGCGAAGGGAGGTATAGGGGGTGCGATGGAGGAGGAGGGTAGCAGGAATGCGCTCTTGCGCTCTTTTAGTAGGAATGACTCAGTCTTTCGCAAAGTTTTGTACGGCTGTTTTAGAATCGCTCAGGATGAGGTCGGCACCAGTCCAAGTTATCGAGGAAACTACTGCTACTTCCTCCGCCACTTCTGGTGATAAAGCATATAAGGAGAAAGCCTTTAATGACTCATCGTTGTCGGCCGAAGGTTGTCAGCAGAGGTGTCCCACCTTTTCTAGTCAGACCAGGAAAAAAACCTCTGTGTACGATGGGACTCGAACCACCATCCTTCCGTTCCGCAGCCGAGCATGCTAATGGCTACGCTACTTCCTGCCAACGCATATGTTCTCCTTGTCTAGGACGCAGGAGAGTGCAGAAATGCGTCGCCAAAGTTCCCTGCATTTTTTTTTGTTGCCGCTGGGATGAGCATACCGGCCCCAGGCGGCGCGGCTAGGGCGGGAACGCGGGCCTGGCTGGCAGCGAGAGGTCAGCTTTATTTCCTATTTTACCGATAGTGCCGAATACTGGGTGCCGAATAACTGTGTGCAGTGTAAGTACGTCTTGGCTCGTCTCATGAGGATCTTTTTTTTTTCACTTCCTCCCTCCCGTTCTGCGAACACCGCTGCAGCAAACAGCAGCGAGGTTTCTCTTCCTTGAGAGGCTCTTTTTTTTTTCGAGCTACCCCCAATACATGCTCGTGGCGCGCCACGTCATTTCATACGTCTCACAGAGAACTGGGGTGCCAAACTAACCAGCGTAAAAATGATGGAAGGCGGGTAGATCACGATCGCTGAAGGAAGCTAGGCTGCAGAAGGATCCCATATCGGTCGCGGAACGTAAAGATAGAAACACGGAGATTTGATGGACGCACCCATTTCTAGAGTGGCCTGTGCGAACGACTTTGAAAGTCGATGCACAGTGTACTTCTTTCTCGCTTTTTTCTGTCACCTCCATTCACCACGTCTGCGTCGTTATATATATATCCCACTGCGTCTGTTCCATATCAATAATTTATTTGCTGGTTCCAGGAGCTCCTTTCTTCCATGGCGCCTGAAACCATACCGCCGACTTGGATCAATAGTTTTTGAGGACCAGGTCGAGCAAACGCAATTCGAGAAACTAGCACCGGAGGAAACCGGTGGTTCGGAAATCGGCGAGATGTATAACGATCGGTCTAGCCGGTAACTCTAGTCTACGACCCGACTCGTATTATTATGAAAGAGGGTTGGAGCCGGTGCAGCACGTCAGGTCATCCGTGCGTGAACATGGAGCATAGCACCGCCTAAGTGATCGATACCTAACATCTTGCTTATTGCTATTTTGGTTAACGTAATTTGCTTTAATAAAAAGAAACATTTCCAGTGGCGAAGAAGCCTTTAGACATGAATGCATACACTAGGTGTTTCAGCCAAGATCAACACATATTCAAAAGAATGGCTTTGAGTAGTTTAAAGATAGAAACAAAAAGAAAACCAAAACGAGTTGACTGCTATTGAAAGTTTTAATTTGTGACTATGTCTCGCATTCAATTGCAGTTTTGTTGCAGTATTACACCCTGAACATTTGCACTTCTTTGGTGTGCTATGCTGGCGTTGTCGAAGAATATGTGAAGCTGTATTGTTGGTTGTCGGCTGTTTATTGCCGATTTTCTGCTTCGTTTGTATTACTACTCTGGTTTATTTTTTTTGACCTTGGATTGAGCTGTGTCTGGCTGCCCGTAGATGAATTCAGATAGTACTCTTTATTTCTATATTAATGTGTTGATGTTATCTCGTGCCGTGTGTGCATATTGATACTGTAAGTAACCAAGTTTAAAAATTTCTGTTCAAAAAGAAATTGCATTGTTCTTTGCCCGAAAGCGTGCGTGAGCGTCACGTGGCCATGTCGCAGCAGGTGTAACCAAAACAAATATAATTTCTGATATGTTTTCAATTCTACTAATACAAATCTTCTTTGTCTTGACCACTTGTCCTGTTCGTCTTCCTTTTTTCCGCGTTTTTGCAGGGCACTTCATTTATACACATATACACACGTGCATAAATCTCTAAAGAGCGCATAAAGCGCACATATAAACCGCACACTCAAAGCGCACATAAGGAGCGTTTCTCCGAATACGCTTCACACGGCTTCTCTTACTGCGTTTATATGAAGCGATTAGCGATTCTAATGACCATCATCGCCTCCGTTAGTTATTTGCTAAGTCTTGCAATTTTTTGATACACCCGGCAAAAGAAGGTTAGTTTTGACAAAAACGTCCTGATGCCTTTGCGTAAGAATTATTACCCCTCCCTTTTTACTTACTATTTCGATGGCCATGCCCTAGATTTCAGTACAAGTATCTTGGTGTCATTATACGCATAACCTGTCATGGTCTGATCACGTTGATTACATATGCAAGAAAGCGCAAAAATTTTAGTTTACTTACGCTGAACGCTAAATATTTGTCGAAAAGTCTCAAAGTTAATACTGTATAAATGTCTATTGCGCACTGTTTTTGATTACGTATCCGTAACTGGGAACTGGTATAAGCATTTAAGGGGTTAACCATTAGATACAATCCACAGAAAAGCTGTGCATCTTATATGACATTGTTGAAGATTTGTTGATTTTGAGCTTCGTTGCGTAGCCCAAAAGGCATGCGCTCGTACTCAAACAGTCCGAAGGGTGTAGTGATGGCCGTCTTCGGAATATCGGCCGGCCCAACAGGGATTTGGTGGTACGCCTTGACAAGGTCCACTTTACTAAAGATCTTGCAGCCGTCCAGATGTCCAGTGAAGTCTTGGATGTGTGGAAGGGGATAGCTGTCGTGGACCGTGTGAGCGTTGAGAGCCCGGTAGTCGCCGCACGGACGACAGTCACCCGGGTCTTTCTTGGGCACCAGATGGAGTGGTGAGTCCCAAGTGCTGGATGAAGGGCGAATAGTACCCAACTGGAGCATGCGGTCGAATTCCCGTTTTGCAATAGCCAGATGCTCACCAAAGAGGCGGCGCGGTCGAGCTGCAACAGATGGACCACGCGTGACTATGTGGTGGGCTATACCGTGCTTGGGTGGCTGATGTAGATTACAAGGCTTAGTGACCTCGGGAAAGTCTGCGAGGACTTGGGCGTACGGGCATGACGGAAGTAGAGTGAGGATGCCAGTGGAAGCGACAGCTGATATAACGCCAGTGATGGAAAGGCGCGTCTTGCTGTCGATGAGACGATGGTGACGCATGCTGACGTCCAGATCAAAATGTGTCAGGAAGACGGAACCGAGGATGGGTTGATGTACATCGGCGACGAAGAAGACCCATCGAAACGTGCGCCGTAGGCCAATCTCCAGAGTGAGGGATCGGAGACCATACGTTGCGATGGAGGTTGAGTGGGCCGCACGGAGAATAGGTCCATGTGACTTGGAAGCACGGCCTGCCTTGGAGGACTGGAGTACGGTGACTTCGGCACCAGTGCCGACGAGGAAGCGCCGTCCAGAAATGCGATCCATGACGACGAAAAGGCGGCCAGGTTGAAGAGCGAGGTCCCACACCGCCGTCAGTGATCTCGCGGCACGTTTCCCGACCAGTTGCATGGTGGAGTGCAGCGGCGAGCGTGGTGCTGGAAAGTTCGGTGATACCAGCAGAGACGCGGACTGCGAGGACTGGACAAGTGCGGACCACTCGGCGAAGACGAACGGCAGCGAGGCGTTGAGGATAAACCGTGCGGGGCATGAGAGGGCGTCCGAAGGGCATCGATAGAAGCGGCCAGCTGATCGATCCGGGCCTCTAACCGTGAAATGACGGAGGTCTTCGGTGGAGAAGAGAGGGCGGCGATGGAAGGAGAAGTCGCGTCGTGGACTCGATCAGCGAGCTGGGCGAGGCTGTCAAGGGTCAAGTTGCTCGCAGCAGCCAAGACGAGGCGGATGGACTGCGGCAAGCGTTGCAGGAAGAGCTGCCTCAACAGTGCGCCGTTCGAGTCTGCGCTGCTTTCGCCCAGGAGCTGCCGCATGCTATTGAGCAGCTGGGAGGGGCGGCGGTCTCCAAGCTCTTCGTAGGTGAGCAGCTGCTGGAGGCGCGCACTCTCGGACGCCGTGGTGTGGTCCAGAAGGCCCTGCTTTAGTCGCTGGTACGGGGCATCACCCAAGGGTGCAGCGATGATGTCCGCTACCTCTTGAGCCACCTCAAGAGGCAGGTTGGAAAGTAAATGACGAAGCCGAGATGCCTCCGAGGTGACGTGGTGCAGATGGAAGATGGCTTCCACTTGGGCGAACCAGATCTGCGGACACTTGGGCCAGAATGTTGGTAGGCGGAGCTGGAGAGCTGCGACGTCCCGTGGACGCAAGGTAGCGTCAGGCGGAAGGTCGCCTGAGGGCAGTAGGTTGCTGGGGTCGGTCATGTCTTAGGCCAGAGTCGCCACTGTTGAAGATTTGCGAGGTCGCAGCGGAGCACCAGAGCTAGATGACCAGCGTGGCAGTCTTTTAGTTCCGAACAGCCCGTGCCGTGCGTGCGCTCCGAGCACGCGCTGTCCATCTTTATTTTCCTCTATCGTGGGCTGGTAACGCCGCGACAGAGGCGTTACCAGCCTCTTTCTTTTGTGTGTTGTTAGGTTGTTTGCCCCTCCTGCTTGGGCCACATAGGCCTGCAGTATTTTGAAATAAATAAATAAATAAATCTCAGCGCCTGCGCTTTATAGCGTCGCCGGGCGCTAGAACATCGATATTATTGAGACTTTTCGTCCTCATCTACACTTCCTTCCTTGCGCTTATGCCCGCTCTCCTCACGTCGCAGAATAGACCCTTAAAAATTGTTGATTGTTCGCTTATGCTTCCAAATAACAATTATATTCACTTCGCGCCAGGATCTTCAGGAAAAAGACATTACGACCTGAACTTGATACCGTACTACGCACGTACTAATATGTATTCTAATATGTCGGTTTTTTCCCACGCCCTGTCGAAGACTGGAATTCGTTACCTGTGTCCATTCGCTCTTGTCGATCCCGAAGTTATGCATCCGTTATCCCAGACGCATAATCGTTGCAAATTCGTGCCTGGTGACCGATTGCAACTTCCTTGTTTATTTACCCTTGTCCCTCTGGGCACCATATATTACTCCAATAAAAGCCCACATCTGAGCATATCGCTGTATGGTGTATACTCCGCTGTGTGTCTTGCACTTGTTTCTTTAACCCACCTCTGCCATAGGGCACACTGCGCTGGGGTACAGACAAAAAACAAACAAACAAACAAACAAACAAACAAACAAACAAGCAAGCAAAGAAAACATTATGAGGACGATTAAGCTTCGCCTTAAGAGTAGACGCGACAGCGCTTTCTCCTTTTTCCTCTTCTCTTTCCTTTTCTTCCTCACTTCTCACCTAAACCCGTTTCCTTTTCTTTCTCACTTCTCACCTAAACTCAAGCTGCAGTCGTAGTTCGTCGGCACATCGTTCGCGACAAACCCGACGCCACGAACGCCAGCATAGCTTCCGCGCCGAACGAACGGGCAGCAAGCCGCAGGCTTCGTGGTGAACGCGCCTTGGATGTACGCTGCGTTGTTCGCCGCTCACCGCGTGATTCCAGCGTCCCCGCACGGCCCCACTGCACCCGAACGAGACGAGCGGGACGGGAGGCGCTGCCGTCGCGCGCTATCTTTCTTTTAAGGTAGTGGCGAACATTGTGAGGAGGAGGAGGAGAGAGTGGTTTTAGTGGGCGCCGCTTGATGGCGCTACGTGCGCGCCAAGCGAAGAGGAAAAGTAGCGGAAACGTACTTTCCTACTCCATTAACTGCGACTTCTGCAATTTTCATGCTCATAATTGCTAATGTACACCACAGTACATGTCACTAAAGAACCCTTCTAAGACAACACCGTATTCACTAGACGCGCCTTTGTTCCTTTCAAACCATCGAGCTGGCGTGGCGGTATGGTTAGCGTGCTCGTCTCGCACTGCAGACACCCTAGTTGGATTCCCGAACTCGACCAATTTCCTACTCGGTTTCCTTTATTAATGCTCCTGGGATTTTTCGCCCACGGCCAACGCCGCCGACGACGACGCTGGCTTTTCTGCGACACGTGACCCTTAACGCTGTCGCGTTACGAAGACACAGGGAAGCAAATACGTTTTAACCATTATCCAGGAACCTGCTGCTCGTACACGCGTTTGTGACCGACCGGTCGGCGTGCGCTCGTTAACAGCCAGGAGATAGCCTGCCTTTCCCTCGACATTGATTGGCCCGATCGATGAAGGAGAGCTGGCCCTTTTCCCGCCCCTTATGAACCGCGCGTCTGAGGCTGGCGCCATCGTCGGCGTACCAGGTACAGACGTATATACTGGCATACAACCCACCCTTATAAAAATGGTCTATAGACAGTCTGTAGACTTCTTATAGACTCTATTGACTTCCTATAGATATTGCTTTTTGTCTATTCGTAGTCTATAGACTGTCTACAGTCAATAGTGCACTGAAAGTGTATGGTCATAAATCTATAGATGGTCTATAGAGTGTCTATTGCATTTTATTGCCTATTGAATGTTCTCTAGGATTTGTCTATGGACATAAATCTATAGACACTCTATAGACTGTCTAAAACGTTTTTGTAAGGGCAGGCTCACATATTAAGGGGCAAAGCACCCCCCCCCTCCCTCCCCCGCTCCCCTTTGTGAGGATAGTTCCCTTTTCGTCACACCGTTAGCCTTCTACCAGTTCCATTATTTCCTTTTTTCGTTCATTTTTTTTCGTCATTGTTCCGTTCTTTTCTCCGGGCAGTCTGACGAGGACTCTCTTCGATTAAGTCCCACGGCGATTCCTTAGCGCGACAAATATTTCGTGGTCGCACGCCCGCATCTTCTTTACCCTCCACATCGAAAACCTCGGGTAACAACTTCTCTATTTTTTTTTTGTTTCTAGCTGAGGAACGCAAGAAATCCATACGGAAACCGTGGGATTCCGGAGGGCGATCTATCGCGCGATCATTCTCGCTTCAGCGCTGCGGGTGTGACAATATGCGAGTGGCTGCGGGAGGCGACGTGCGACTATTTTCTCCTCCGCCTCGCGCGATCGAAAACTTTCAACAACAAGTACAACTACAACTGCTACTATAATAATAACACTATTAATAATTATAACAACATATAAATAATATTCTAATACCACACTTAATCGCACTTCTTTGAAGTACAATTACAGAACAGTAGCAGCAATCACCTAATGAAGTAGAAAGGCTTTTAGCACGAAGCCCGGTGAATGCTGTTTATTTATTTATTTGAACATACTGCTAGCCTCACATTTGAGGCCGTTGCAGGAAAGGGACACATTACACATTGAAAGCAACAAACTTCAAGTAGGCACGGTCATAAGCAATTTGAACTGATGAAGCAGTAGATATGCATTGTATCTTCGTTTATACAAACGCTAAAAATGGCCACAAAGAAGAGTAAGTGATAGGTTAGAATATTTAGCACACGAAAACAGAGAAAAAAAGCTAAAAAGTGAGTACATATTCAAGGAGCAAATGATAAGACGCATCATCTTTTGACAAATATCAAACAAACAGACAAACAAATCAAGAAGCAACATAGCGCGCATGCGTCCCGGTCTAAACTATACAGCATTGCTTGATATGTAAGCGGTGAAAGCTTCGAGTGATGCGTAATTGACAGCATCGCTAGCCAAGCTGTTCCACTCACGGACCGCTTGTGGGAAAAATGAGCATCGGAATATGTCGTTGTGAAATCTGTATTCAGTTAAATGTTCAATTCAACCGGGAGCAACTACAGTCTCTAGATCTCTAAGGCTTATATGCTGTACTAAAAAAAAAATATTGGGATGTTTTTCAAGCAACCATGGACGATTCATGATTGGAACAAATATAAATAAAACGGAAAGAGCATACAGTTTAACAGGGAAGTAGGCGCAGATGTTTCGACTTTTTCCGCAGGGATGGAATACTACAGTGTCATGACCTCGCAGCAAACCGGATGCATTTAGCAGAATTATTGAATGCAGGTCACACTTTGATAAAGAAAATAATAAATCACTAACAACTACCTGCGGCCAGCCCCTGGAAATAACGCCGAAAGCGACACAGGGGCATCCCTTCGCCGCTATATAAATACCGGGCACAGCATTTTTTGGCGTTGAAATCCCGCATCGGGTTACCACGAGGACAGTTCAGGAAGACAGGAAGAGGTCAGACACTTTTGAAGAGGGGAAACGAGAGAGGACAAAACAAGTTTTTTATTCTTTTTGTGCGTCGGCGTTATGTAATAGAATATGGAAAGTGGATGCGCACATCTAAACTATGCGCACTTACGTGTGACGCAGACGCGAATATTGTGCTGTGGGCCTTAATAAACTGTTTGGTTATTTTGAACGAACTGCGCAAAGTTTTAATATGAAGATTTGCGCTTTACACACGTGAGGTTTGTCACGCCTGCCAGCTTTGTTGCCTTCTATAGCGTCTGAAAGAGATAACATGGCTCCCTAAACCTTTGGGCGCCTTCAATAAAACAGAGTGGTCGGTCAGCATGAAATCAAGCTGGAACTTCCCAGCGTTCAGCGCTCTGCGCTCTTTGATGTTCGAGAAAAGCACATCTAATCGAGAAGACTCCGGTCCAGGGCGTAATTTCGCACACATGCTGTTCCTCTTCCTCTCATTCGTGCTCTGCCGGCTCATACGGAGCGTCGACCCTCTCATGCCCTCCGTGATGCTTTCTTCATGTTCCCCAAAAAAGTTTGATCGAAACGCTTCAGTTTATTTCATCCGTCTTGTTTTTTTTTTCTCGCTTACTCCATTTCTCTCTTCATTGAAGGCGGTAGGTTAATGGGTTCACTCGCATGACGGGCACCGGGCCGTGTTCTCTTGGCCTTCGGTCATACCGGGCGGTGGCCGCTTCGATTGGCTGATCGGTGATTAATCACCCCATTCGCCAGCCGTCTGAAGTACTACTAACCCATTCTTGACCTTCTATGCTTTCTCTGCTTTCGTTTATCGCCTATTATCTGGCCATTTGTAGCCAAGAAGGGTCACGGTGCCAGAGAAAATCCCCGGTGCACCGGCGTGAATTGCACGGCTTAACGTGCTGTATTTTACTTTTGCATCTTTACCTCGCCTGCTACCGAACCGCCATCCCTGTGTTCGCGACATTAGTACTTTTTTTTTGTGGGACAGTGAACAAGAATTCCGTGAACACTAACTTTATTTTTTAATTCTCAGACATACTCAACAATTGTGGACAAAAGCCTCTTTGAGCGGGAGGCCGTTTATGAACGAAATTTTTTCATATAATGTGAGATTTAGCTGTCACAATCAATACAACCACAGATGTCCCGAACACTGTCTTGCGTTTTTTTTCTGTTAACGCTCTTGCTATCGTAAAAAGCGTTCCCATTGATTTCTTACGGCAGTCTTACCTGTTCGATGCGATCGGTGGAAGCACTCGAAAAGAAGGATTTTAAAACCAGTTAGAAGAATGGACCATGCCCTTCAATGTTTCCATAAGAGTATCGTACAATTTCCCACTTTTCAAAATGTTTTCTGAGATTGTTGGGCATGTTTGCTCTGTACACTATACGTTCCGACTACCCCAGGTCGTCGGAGCGTATACCATATGCCGTAACGAGCTATTCCTCCCAGATGCCCGTGAGTTTAATTTCTAGCACTCCAGGCCTTTGTCCCAACACATGTGCAGCAGGCGGCGGACGTCACATCACCGGCCGGAGCGGCGCATTCAGTTCTTTGTCTGCGCATACTTGTGCGTGAATTGACTTGCCTGTTCTGTATTCCGGCCATGGGCAGAAGGCTGTTCACCATAATTTTGCGGGTTTGAAAGAGCACTTAGGTGGAAGTCAAATATTCGTGTACTTCGGTGGGGGTGAAAAGAGCAGAAGTGGTAAAATCCGTGCCAGGATTTTACCACTTCCAGGGCTGTGCCGGTGTGTTTAAAATATAATTCATTCAACAATTAATTCCATTCAAGGGACATCCATGCGTGCGCAAAAGCGTGCCCGAAAGGAAGTTGACAAATTTCGTCTGCACGAGCATGTTCGTAGCGATGGAAAACTTTCTAGCGGTTGAGCATTGCTAGGCACAAAACATTGTCCGAAAGCAGGTTTTTGCTGTTGAACAGCAATGCCTCCTAGCTGGAAGCGCGATTGAGGTATCCACTGACCCAGGCAGTCAGTTATGCGTCTTTCTTTCCCTTAAAATTAATCCAGTCTACAACGTTGTCAGCGCAAAGTCAATGAGCCCAATCAACACCGGTGGCCTACTCCTCCAGTACCATGTTTCCGCCAAGACATTGTCAACGCAAACGCAAGCAGCGCAGATGTCCCTGCCACTACTCCCCCATAGCTCAAAGCGCATTTGAGGTGTCCGCTAACCAAGAGAGCCCGCTATGCGCGTTTATTTCCCTTTCGCGACTTTTGTGCACAGATGAAAGTTGATGAAGACGACGGCTTGCAATGCACAACGTGAGAGTGTTCCAGTTAAACACGAGTCGTGATCGACTGCGACGACAGCGTATAGTGCTCTCGTGCAGTGGCCAGAGAAGCTGACCTAGTCACACCACCGCGGGTTCGAAACCGAGTCACAGTAATATTTATTTTATTTCTTCAGGTGTTTGAGAGACGCATGACACATCTCACCTTTTTCAGGATCGCTCTGTGAAATGGTGGTTTCTCACTAAAACGGAACGCAGTGCGAAGGATGCAAGGACTGCGCACGTGTACAAAATGTCTGGAAGTCAGACATTATTCCTGCAAACATACCATAGAAATTTGTGACCCTTTCACTAGCTTAATATGTGGTTCTCATCATCAGCATCATCACCATCATCATCAGCCTGACTACGCCCACGGCGGAGTAAAGGCATCTCCGATGTTTCTCTCCATTAACCCTGTCCTTCGCCAGCTGCGGCCACCGTACCCTCGCAAACTTCTTGATCTCATCCGCCCACCTAACTTTCTGGCGCCCCCTGCTACGCTTGCCTTCCCTTGGAATCCACTCCGTTACCCTTAGGAACCAGCAGTTATCTTGCCTTCGCATTACATGCCCTGCCCAAGCCCACTTCTTCATCTCGATTTCGACTAGGGTGTAATTAATCCGCGTTTGTTCCCTCACCCACTGCTCCCGCTTGCGATCTCTTCATTATAAACAGAAATGAGCCCGTATGGGAAGAATAAGGAGTATGTTGTCCACTAGCACACTCCATTTTAGGGACAGGGTATTCTGACAAACAGGAGGGGTAGATTTGCATCTCTAAATGTACAGAATACTTGAAATTGTCAAGGCAAACATATTCTCTCTTCTAAATATGCGAAGGGCTGACAGTTCCGCAGGTTTTAATCTAGTTTTCCATATCCTCTACTTGCTGACCTCAAGAGCTTCAATGCCGCGTTTAAAACACTCTTCGCATTGCTAACTCCATTAAGTTACTGTGCTTTGCGATGCGCATATGCCTCCGCTGCCAAGAGTAAGCATTCCGCTTGTTTAGTGATCTAAATCTACCCCGGGACACAGGCAGCGTACACAGCCACTAAGGGGGGGTTCCCTAAAAGACACCTCACTCCCTTTTAACTCGCAAATAGGTTAACCCGCGTTAGGGGGGCAGAGGGAGCATAGAAGCGAAAAAGCAAAAAGCGTGCTTTCTAAGGAACGACAATAATATTACAAACGCTCCGCCAAGAACTCCATTGCTTTATCAGACGTAGCTAAGAAATGAGAACCCCTGTGGTTTGCATTAATAAGTCCGAATGCGGTACCTGATGGAGCCTGTTTCGAAATTAAATTCTCTAGGTTACGCATTAAAAACTGTGGCATGCTGAAAACTTAGGCAGCAATGAAAATCAAAAGTGTTTCCCACGCGCGTACGCGCTCTGTCGACGCCAGTCGCAGAGTAGCAGAACATGGCGATGCGTGACTCAGAGAAGTAGTATATGACCCACCCATATGCTGCTTTCGCACAGTCCCATTTGAACGATTGTGGCGGTGGCCCGTTTCGGCAAGCGGGACGCGGTGGTTACCCTGCACACAACGAATGACCCAGATAGACTCGTCTGCTGCGGTTGGGCGCATACACGAGGGCGAGAAACTGCCCGGTTACGAAACGATTTTTCACTGCGGGAGCGTCGACGGATTGAGGAAGTCGAAACAGCGTGAGAGAAAAGAACAGACAGACAGAGGAAAAGAAAAAGCATAGAGAAATAGAAGGGGGTAGAAAAAAAAGAGGCAGCATTAAAATGAAAAACAAAAATGCAGTGAATCGAAGGTCCGCTCGATACACTTCTCACCATGCAGCAGACGGCGCGGTGGTTGGGTGGCTCCATTTATCAAACCAGGTAGCGTTTCTCTCTCGGATTCCTTTTATGGACGCCGACCATTGCGTCAGATCAGATGGTTTCTTTTACGGCGTCACCTTCTTGTCAAAATTGCGTTTTCGGAAAGAATGTCGCTTTAGTAGGCACTCTGAACAAGAAGAGGGCTTAGTCGGGCTGGTTATTGCCTGTTGATGGAAACCGACTGAATATTCAGGGGGCAATTTGACGATCTAATGTGCGCGAGGCGAAAGCCGTAGGTATGGGGAGACTTGAATTAGGTAATCATGATTAATTAGTCATGACTCATGACTAAATAGTCTTTATTGGTTAATGACTAACCACGAATAATTAGTTGATGACTGGTTAATGACTAGTGAGTCACGGCTAATTATTTGATGACTAACTAGTTATGATTGGTTAATGACTAACTAGTCATGACTGGTTAATGACTAACTAGTCATGACTAACCAGTAATGACTAATCATTCATTAATCAGCCATGACTAGTTAGTCATGACTAATTAGTTGATTACTAACTAGCCATGATTGGTTAATGACTAACTAGTCACGACTCGTTAATGACCAACCAGTCATGACTAACTAGTCATGGCTGGTTAATGACTAGTTAGTCATGACTTGTGACTAGCAATGACTAGTTACGACTTTCACTTCAGATGTAACGGACGGACGCACAGAGTCATGGCCGCGAGTATGAGGGCTTAAAGGCTTTCATAGCGCTAACAGACAGGACAGAAGAGCAGAACACAGACACATGCGCTGTCAGCGCTTGCGTCTATGCTCTTGTCTTCCGTCCTATCTGTTAGAGTAGTTAAGTAGGTTTCTACCAACTCTGAGCCAGTTCACTGCCTTATTTCATTAAAGTACGTCCTATAACGCTTTGCAACGCTGGTCTTCAAACGGAAAGGCTTCGCACAACAATTTACGGGTCAGGGGTCGCATTTACCAAGTAGCGAATTACGTTTAAGAGGGTGAATGGGCGTTTTCTACCATCGACTGAAAAAAAGCAGCCATGCTGCAATTTGTTGACTGGAACGTAACATGACGCGTCAGAGTAAACCTAGGGCCTAACGAAGGCGCTACCGCCTTTCCACGTCATGCCTGACAGCCCTGCGAGCAATGGCGGCGCTTATGGCGTCCGCTTTTAAATACTGCCGCGACTCCGGGCCACTCATACGATGATATTGCAGCCACAATACTCGAATCTGGCTTCAAATCTCACGATGAAAGAGAGGTTCTAGCATTATTTTTAATCCCGAAAGTCAAGAAATTATCTTCTCGTCTGAATCAGAACCAAGGAAAATTGTCTTTTCTTCCCAGGTAGCGATGTTTCTATTCGAGGGCGCGTGCTTCACTATTATGTCTCCAGATGCACGTGCGTTTACTTGAGAACATTTTTCTGTTTCTTTAGGAGTGTTTTCGCCCGAGACACACCTTTTTCGAGCATGTTGCGATGCAACCCTTGCAAGAATTTTTTTTACATAGTCCGTGGACTGTCTATAAACTTTCCTCCATGAGGTCAACACTTTCTATAGGCCAACCCTATAGAGTAGTCTACTGACAATCTATGAATTTATGGCTATGCGCTGTTCGTAAACTTTTGTCTATAGAAAATCTACAGGCAAATGTCTACCGGAACTCTTATATACACAGGTCTATAGACGATTTATGGACTTATGGCCTTATACTGCCTGTAGATTTTTGTGTGTAGGCAGTCTCTAGACAAAAGTGTAAGTGTACTGGTCAAGCAGCCGCCGGTCTATAGACTGTCTGCAGATATTACATAGATATATGGCCTAGCAATTCGATAGAGTTTTGTTGGTAGACTGCCTGCAGATGTTTGTCTATAAATTTAAAGTAGGCTACTGTGCAAAGACTGTTTTTCAAATGTTTTACACTGCCCATAGACAGTTTGAAACCATTGAAAAAGGTCCCCTAGCAGTTTTCGCAACTCGCATGCTGGTCAATGTACTAACACGTTTAGTTTATTTCCAAGCTATCCAGGATCTGAGTATGCCATACATGCACGATAAGAAATGTACCACATTATACAATTGAAAGTTGAATAGCACCCGCCGCTGTGGCTCAGTGGTTAAGGCGCTCGTCTGCCGAGCCGGAGTACCCGAGTTCGAACCTCACCGCGGCAGCCGAGTTTCGAGGAAGCGAAACGCAAAAGGCGCCCGTGTGCTGTTCGGATGTCAATGCACCTGAAAGATTCCCAGGTGGTCGAAATTATTCCGAAGACCTCCACTACGGCAGATCTTTCTCTCTTTCACCTTCCACTCCTTCCTTTATCCCTTCCCTTACGGCGCGGTTCGGGTGTCACCCGAGATATGTGAGGCAGTTACTGCGTCATTTCTTTTCATGAAAAACCAGTTTTTCATTCTCGCAATCGACAGTAAAGGTCCGGCTAGTTTCCTCAGAAGCATACTAACGGCCTGTTGCCTTCAGTCAAGCACCTGAGCATGTTCACCTGCACAGCGCAAAAGGGAAAAACAATATAAGTGCAAGTGATAAGAGTTCTATCCCGTATTTACACACGTGCTTTACAACGCAATTCATATCTTCGCTACCACATTCTAGTAAGGCAATCTTGATCGTTTTGGTTTCAAGAGTTCAGCGACACAAGCCGAAGCGCGCTTTGAGGGATGCTGTAGTGAAGTGCTGCGGATAATTTCGACCACTTGGGGCTCATTAATGTACACTGACATCGTATAGTACACGCTTTTCCAGCATTTCGCCCGCATCAAAATAAGATCACCGAGGCCGAAATCGAGCCTGCGTCTTTCGGCTCAGCAGGCGAACACGATTACAAAAGGTGCCCAAGTTGTCTTCTATCTTTTTTATTGCGTATTGCAAGTCTTTGCGCTAGAACTCTTTCATTATGTCCGACAATCAACTAGCTCAGCAGCTAACTCTTTTAAAAAAACTAGATTGCCACGGAGACAATTGCGGATAACCGTTAATGAAGAATGCCCAAGTATTCTGCGATTCATCGATGACATTGTCGTGCCAAGTGGCTCAGGAGATGAAGTGGAAAAACTTGATCAATTAGTTAGACAGGCAGAGCGGGAAGGTGGGGCTAAAAATTAACATGCAGAAAACCAAAGTAATGTTCAACAGCCTAGCAAGGGAACAGCAGTTGGCAATTGGTTGCGAGGTGCTGGAAGTAGCGAGAGAATATGTCTACTTAGGGCAGGTAGTGACCACTGAGCCGGGTCATGAGAGGGAAATACTTGGAAGAATGAGAATGGGGTGAAGCGCATACGGCAGGTTCTCTCAGATCATGAATGGTAGTTTTCCCTCACGAGAAAAGTGTACAGCAGCTTTATCTGACCGGCACTCACCTATGGGGCAGAAACGTGGAGGCTAACGAAAAGGGTTCAGCTCAAGTTACGGACAACGTAGCGAGCAATGGGAACTAAAATGATAGGTGTAATGTTACGATGTCGGAAGCGGGCAGAGTGGGTGAGGGAACAAACGCGGGTTAGTGACATCCTAGTCGAAATCAAGAGGAAGAAATGGGCTTGGGCAGGGCATGTAATGCGAAGGCAAGATAACCGCTGGTCATTAAGGGTAACGGAGTGGATTCCAAGAGAACGCAAGCGTAGCGGGGGGGGGGGGGGGGGAGTGACGTGAAGCAGAAGGGACATGTGGACAATGGAGCACGTTTACAGGTGCGAAACAGACTAGCACTTCCTCAGTTTTGATAAAAATAGTTGTAAAGATGCTGCTCACATTTCGCGCACGATTACAAACTTGTGTCGACACATCCAAATAAGCGTCGCGAAGCTGCACAACTAGCTAATCACAGTGGCTAGCACATGGTAAAATTTTTGTATTACATGTGAAAGCAAATCGTTTTTTGTATAACTTCAACCATTGGTCAGTCAAGCGCTTAGATTTTACAACAGATCAAGTCACTTATCCTGCTGCTTACGTAGAAGGCAGTGAACACTATTGTTCCATGAATGCAACACCTTTGTCTCAGGTGAGAGTGCTGTGATGCCCCATGCAGCCGTAACACATTATATTTAGTACACCCACGATATACATCACCAGTGGTTATGCAAATTTCCCTTGTTATCAATTTGCATCGACAGTGTGTACAACCGATAGACGTCTAATGGGACAATAGAAATTGAAAATGGTGTAGGCTTAGCCGAAAGGCAGTCTGTAGAATGTCTGTGGACAAAAGAAAATTGGAATTTTTATAGACTGCTATATAGGTCTATAAATTTTCTACAGAGAACGAAAAATTGAAATTATTTTACACTTTACTGAAAAGCAGTCGATTGATTGAATACAGGGAAAAGAAAATTGAAGCTCTTACAAATTTTACTCTAAAGGAAGCCCATAGATTTTATATAGGCAAGAGGAAATTGAAACTGTTATCGAGTTAAGTCTAGAGGAAATCTAAATATTGTATATAGATAAAAGATACTGAAATTTCTAATTATTTGTTTCTGCAACACTGCCAGCCTTTGTATAAAAGCCTTTGGCAGGAGTTGGTGCCACGAAAAATGCATGTTAACAAGGAAAATGCAGGCTGACAAGCAGTGAGAAGCAAGAACGAAGTTTGTTACTAAAAATGAATCTGTCAGGCTTTGGTCTGTCGGCAGTGTGTAGTTTGTGTTTAGGCCTAAGGAAACTGAAATTATTGTAGACTTTGGTCTACAGATAGTCAACAGGCCGTCTAGAGACAAATGGAAATTAAGGCTGTTATATATTTTAGTTCATAGGCTATGGACTGCCTATCTACAAAAATAAATCAAGCCTCTTATAGATATTAGACTATCCAGACAGTCTATAGACAAAGGGAAATTGAAATTGTTATAGACTTTGGTCAAAAGATAGTATATAGACAAAAGGAATTAAGGCTGCGTATGCCTTAGTCTAGAGGAAAATCTATAGACTGTCTATAGACAAAAGGAAGTTAAGGCTGTTATAGAATTCAGTTTATAGGTAGTCTCTAGAGTGTCTACAGACAAAAAGGAAATAAGGGCATTATAGACTTTGTTCTATATGATCTATAAAAACGGAAAAGGCGAAACGATGAAAATAGGGTCTATAAAAAGTAGATAGAAAGTGTATAGACCATATTTATAAGAGAAAAAGTGCCTCATCAGCCCATGATGAGCGCAATACATGTTGATGATGGCTTTCTGCTGTGCCCGAGTGTCAGATGTGGATTCACTACCTTTGTAGTATTACTTATTTTAAAACTAGATGATTTTTGTCTTTTATTTAAACTCCAGAGGGTGCATGACTTGAGCCGCACACGTGTCAACCTGTTTAACGATAATCTATCTGTATCGCCTAATTCGCCATGTGCATTCGTCTTTGCTATTATTGGTTATTTCATGATGATGAGCCTGGTGACACGTCTCTGTTCCATACCTTGGAAGACACAATACGTTCTTCAAGCTCAAGCGCTCATTTTGTTTGCTATTTTATTAACACCTCGAAAAATGCCCGCATGCGTGACTGCGGCAATCTGTCCACCTTGATGATGTGCGCAACACATGTTGATGATTTTTGTCTGTTGCATTTTGTCTCATTTTTGTCTGTTGTACCCCACTCCCCTTTGTAATGCCCTCGGGCCCTGAGGGTACTTAAATAAATAAATAAATAAACCTTCGGTGACACATCACCTGCGATGTAACCCGCATTTTAGGACGTTCGCCTTGGGCGATAGTGGCTGGTCACATGGCATTATCCGGTACGCCTTTTTGAGAATAAAGCATAGGCTGATTTTCCCATTCCCTCGCGAAGGCCAGGCTCAAGCCGAAACGCTGGAAATAAATTGTGTTCGTTCATGGGACACCATTCTTCAATGTTTTACCCCCAGCTTTCTGATGTTTGTTTGTTTGTTTGTTTTTCCAAGCTGCCGGCATGCAGCTTTATCACTCTGTGATGCAAGACGCGATCAGATCTATCTCGATTGATCGCGCGCATGCGGAGCCGATTCTACTTTGTTCCAAACGGTTGGTGGCACTTTGCTCACCGTATCATGAAAGTTTCTTGTCGGCTTAAAATTGAGCGCAGCCGGCAGGGGCATTTATTCAGCTCGACGACCGCCGAGCCCGCTTGTCATTAAGTCTATGTGGCCGTAGGAATGCCCAAAAAACATTTTTTTCAAAAGCCGTTTTCGCTGTCTTCCTCTTCGCCTGACTGCCGTCAGCACGACGCGACATCTAGTAGAGGCGCTGGGTAGACGAAGCATGTACTGAACACCCCCTGCAAGCCGTGACGCCAGCCCAATGCGCTTCACACCGGAGGACGTCTCTCAAGTTTAATGAGTCAGCCTACGTCTACAAAGAGCCCAACACGAGTTTAGGACCCTGCCGGACCGCACCCGACGGCGAAAAGACGATGGAACGTCCACCACGATCTCGCCATAGACGTCGACCCCGATCATCCTGCAGCAGCCGCGGGTGACGCAAACATTCAGTGGTTCCCCAGGATATTACCCCGAGGAACGGTTGGACCAATCTGAGCGCGTGGCATCGTTGAACAGTTTTGATTATGCGACGAAAAATGGGACACGTGTTTTTCTTAGCGAGAGAATGTAGCGCAGATTAGGACAGGACACAAGAAGACACGAACAACAGGAGTGCTAACTTCCAACAAAACGTGCAAAATATTTATACACCAAGGACACGTCAGAACTTGTGCTAACAGTAACGTTGCCTCAGAAACGAGAGTTGTTTATCACATAAAAAAGATAGAGGGAGTGCTTACTGTTCCTGTTAGCACGAGTGATGACGTGTCTTTGGCGTATGAATATCTTGCATGTGTGAAATAAAATTTGTTGGAAGTTATCGCTCGCGTTGCTCGTGTCTTCTTGTGTCCTGTCCTACTCAGCGCTATATACTCTCGCTATGATCATGCACCAACCAGCCCAAAAAGCCGCGCTTTTGGACGTGTTTTTCTCACTCGACGGCTCAGCACGTACGTGGTATCAAAACCACGAGTCTTCTCTACAGAGTTGGGGCCTTTTGGAGAGAGAACTTTTGAAGGCATTCACCAGTGTCGTGAGAAAAGGAAGACCCGAACAACATCTCGAGTCCTGGATTGAACTTCAGAACGGGCGTACACGGGCACGTCGAAGAAATGAAGCGCCTCTTTCACCGCGCCGACCCACATATGGCCGAGGAAAAGAAAGTTCAGTTTTTGGTGCGTGGCGCCAAAGAGCAGCTTTCTGCCAACCTCGTGCACCAGCTGCCAAAAACTGTCAACGAAGTCACGCAAGAACCCTCCACGATAGAGAAGATCCTCGACGTTCGGACTCAGCAGTACAAACGCCCGGCTCAAGTCTGTGAAATTCTTCGGAACACGATGAGAACCACCAGTGACAATTTGCGAGCAGTTACCTGCGAAGTCGTCCGCGAGGAGCTACGGCGACTGCTGCCGTCCTACCCAAATCCACGAGCAGCGACTCTCATGGATATGATTCGGGACGAAGTGCAACAGGCACTTAGCACCCCGACTCCCACGGCCACCGAACCCCCGGGCTCAGGCTGCCGCGGTGCTCAGCCAGAGACGTCCTGCCACTCTGCGCCAGGAGCACTGTGCCACGCCCCAAAGATCCCAGTCAAACGCCCGCCCACCTATACTGCAAGCTCAGCCAAGAAAGGCAGACCTCCAGAGGACCCCCGATAAGCGCCGCAGGTTCAGCTTCATTGTAGCGAACTAGGCCACCTTCGTCGGCATTGCCCCTACAGAAGAAAGGGCTTCGTGTCTTCTCAATTGATAGCCCACAACTTTACCCCGGCCAGCGATCACAGGAGATCGACAAGTATCTGCGCCGAGAGGATTACGTGATATCGGGCCATCTATCCCGCTTACTATCAACGTCCACACCACGTTTTGCGTCACCGGGCCACAGCTACGCAGCGGCTGTTCGCGGAGGGTTCCCCGTTTCCCGCAGGAGAAACTAAAGAAAGCAACCTTTGGAGGTGAGGTTGCTCGCCAGCGAAGGCACGAAGATCCTCCACCGACCAAGCCGCATGAAGCCGCCGCACCCATTACACACGCCGTACACAAACATGACCTCAAAATCGACGCGACCGGAGTTCACCGTTCAAAGAAACATGAAGCAGTCAAGGGCAGCAAAAAACAAAGCCTCAACAGAGTTGCCACGGCGGACGAGCAATTCATTGACTAAGCGCGATGCCCACCAACGCGCGAAAGAGACCCAGAGCTGCTCTATACAGCACTTCCTAGACACTTAGTGTGGGCTTCGCTCATGTGAAACGAAAGTCGTCACCGCCACTAGCTCGAGTAATAGCGACCCTTTGTAACAGCGGATAGAGGCCATCATAAAGGCGTAGCGCTCACCCCGATGGCTGCCTGGCGTGACTCGAATGCCGCATCGAAACTAGTTTCTCACGTGCGCGCCGAAACTCGCGGCTCGAAGTTGCCACGTTTTCCTGCGTACTTGAAAAACAATGAAATACGCCTGTGAGAAATCCAGAACTGTGCAGCAGTGTGGAAGCTAGAGAAATATAGCGTCGGATTCGGCAAGCCGCAGGTGGCGCTCGCGGAAGTGCTACGGCTGGGATTTGACTGGCCAACGTAGCAAAGCCCCAGGACGATTAAAACAACGGAATAGCGCCTAATCGCAAACCAGCCTGCGTCCACGCAGCACTGCACGTATTTCTGCGAAAAGGATTCGAAGATCGGTTTTACTCTTCCCAAGTCTCCGCCTCTCCTTCCTTCCATGTCGATTTATTCGCACCGGCACGCACTAGTAAGGAATGGGTGGGGCCAGTTGGAAAACTTGGTACCTCTCTGCCATCCGAGCAGCCTGAAAGAACAGACGGTTCGACTTCCGTTCGCGCTGATTAAATCTGAGTGCTGTCGTCGCGGCAACTACACGCCCCAGACCCGTCATTGTGAACTCGCGCGTACGTCTGTGAATCGGTGGTGGAAATTCAGGCGCTTTGCACGCGATTGGACTAAGGTACGTGCATCGCGCCGGTGAAAGTGCGAGATCGGGAAATGGTTATTAGGAGTGAGAGGCTCCTCTGGCAATTTGCATGAGTCACGGCAAACACATGGACTCATTGCTGGGTGTGCGAATGAGTGAAAGCAACAGCTGGGCTTCGATTCTACTGCTGAGAGTACAAATACTAAGAGTATGCTGGGACGAGCTAAAGTATTGAAAAATAAGATGTCCCTGCCCGTCTCCCCATGTACAACAAGTAGAATACGGCAGTCCAGTGCTCAGTGCAAGGTCGCGAGATGGAATCCTTTCCACATCGGCCTCATTTCGACGAAAAAAACACAACAAACGCGCGCGTTGTGCGTTCTCTGCCAAAGTGGTAGAAGTCGTCAAAGTTAATCTGAAGCGGTATACTAAGCTTCCCCTGTAGCCAACTTGCAGCTTCGGGACCTTAGACCCCAACATGCGACGTACCATTGCGACACTGAATATGAAGATATCAGGCTCCAGCTACTCAGAAAACATTATTGGCAATAGTTCAAGTTTGAAAGCGATCACTGTCATATTTGACCGTTTTAGGATACTCACCTGGAAGTACAGTCGTCCACAGACTTGTCTGGAGAGCTCGAGAGGAGGGTTCTGTTATGCATTTTTGACAGTCGCCTCTAACCGGTGCACCCGATATAGATTTCAAAGGCAGGGGTTGTTAAACACAGTGCAGGGGAATGTACCGTCTTTGTCAAAAGTAATCAGGCTGTATGGTTTGCTTTTAGCTTGTATAGTGGAGACCTTGTGGCTTTCCTAAAGAACGAAAGGTGTTGAAAGGTAAGAGCTGACCCGAAAGACGCGGGTTCGATCCCGGCCGCGGCGGCCGAATTTCTTGAAGGCGAAATTCTAGAGGCCCGTGTGCTGTGCGATGTCAGTGCACGTTAAAGAACCCCAGGTGGCCGAAATTTCCGGAGCCCTTCACTACGGCGTCTCTCATAGCCTGAGTCGCTTTGGGACGTTAAACCCCAGTACACCAATACACCAAACACCAGACCCCCAGTACTTACCTTTAACGACCATTTCAGCTTCAGGGAAGCTGTGAGGGCTCCGCTGTACGAGCTAGCAGCAAACCATGCAGCCCGGTTACTTTTGACAAAGACTGTACATGGACGATATATAAAGGGATGCTTCGAGCCTTAGGCCGCTCTCCCATGCACTCCCTGTGCCCTTCGAGCGCTCTACGCAGGTGTTTCATGGTGTTATGGGGGGTTTAACGTCCCAAAGCGACTCAAGCTATGAGGGGCGCCGTAGTGCGCTGACTATGCACTCGATTACCGGATGCGTGCACCGCGGACAACCTGTAATCCGGTATGCGTCTACGCTAAAAGCTGCTAAAGTCCCAGCGGCAGCGCCTTTCTGGCCCGTCGCAGCCATTACCTTTTCTTGCCCGGTCCCTTCGATAGCATGGTCATCGAGCTCCACGGGCTCCTGCCGTCTTTCCCACCTGGTAACTTGTGGGTTGTCATTGTCGTTGACCATCGCACAAGCTATGCCGAAGTGGCGGTTTTTCCGGCGGCTGCAGCCAGAAAGGTGGCTTTTTTTATTCTACGCCACGGCACCCCTAGTGAGCTTCTGAGCGACCACAATTACGTGTTTCATCAGAGGTTGGTCAGGCGCGTTCCTCAAAGAATGTCGCAATGTTAACAGAACCTGCACGGCGTACCATCCTGATGCATCCGACTGCGCACATGCCTCCGAAATTGCCAAGTATACCTATAGGCATGCTGCCAACTCGCCCATTCTGACGCGTGTGATGATCAGAAACGACAGAGAGAGCCGTGGTTCTGGTCAAACCCATGTAACCTTACCTACCGGTTCAATTGCTTGGCTCTGGACCTCTTCTGGCACTCTTGGCCTGTCTTCCAAATTGCTAGCCAAATATCACGAACCTTGCCATGTTGTGTCTCAAGCTTTCCCGGTGAAGTATGCCGTCCAACCATTGACAACCTGCACCGTGGAGGCCGTGAAACGGTTCGCGTTAGTCGCCTGAAGCATTATCGTAACTATGCGATGTGCACCATGCCTTGAGTCGCCAGGATGGCTCCTTTCCTCCCCGGGGGCAACTGAGACGACGAAGATATGTCAACACAGTAACGGCAGTGCTACCGCGAATGCGCGCCGCTGGCTAGCTCTGGAACGACCACCGACGGACAGAGACGTTCGGTGTCTGGTGTTTTAGGGCCAATAAACCCCTTTGCACTTAACTTTTGATGCCGACTACAAGAAGCTCCTGGGCGGCTTTGTTTTGCGCGCTGGCACTGAGGCTTATCCTCTGGTGTGGAAAGAGAGAAGCCGCTAGCAACAGACTGAGTGAGCACATATTGTGTACGTGCTTGTTTAGTTCCAGCGACTCACAACCGCAACCACACCGTTGTCCGCGATAGGCTCCACCCGCATACTGCGACAATTCTTTGACACATTAACGATCAAGTCAAACCCTAAGCTAGCATTGCGTGGAATTGTACTATATTATTTTTGGGGTTGTCATGGGGGGATAAAAATGCTTTCGCCGCTTGATCGCAGCTGATTCATTTCTAAACCGGCGATCCCGCCCCGTGATTGCACGCGCTTCCGAGCGCACGCCGACAACGGCGGGTATTTGCTTTGAGGGTAAACAAACGAACGGCACTCTGGCAGACACAAACAAGGCATTTACTTTTACAGTAACAATAACGCCAGCTAGAAACAAAATACGCTAAAGAATCAGGGTCGACTGACTCACCAGCAAGGTTACAAGTGAACGCTCGCCCACGCTAGGGCAGGGGAGAAGCTCCGTGGCCAGATGGAACAAGCTAGCGGGAAAATTTTCCCACTAGACATCGCTTCGCTGACTTTGAGCAGACCGCCGCGGCGAAACATCGTTAGGCGTCGTGTTCCTCAACCGATGAGAGAACTGTTTCCCGCGTGCGCGCGCAAAAATCCCGCCGTTCGTGGCGCTGCGACGCCGGCACCCTCCCTTGTTAGTTAAGGTAACTAGAAAAGACAGCGCGGGGGAAGAAACCCTAAAGGGGGCGAAGCGGAGCATTCCCAATAATTTGTACAATTGTGCATTGCACTATTGGGTAAAAGCTAATGCTGGAAGAATGTTTTCTAGTTAAGTGTAAAATGAGTGATTAGCTGAGTAATGTACGATACACTCTCCAACTTGCGAAAGAATCTGAATATTTCATTTTATTTATTAACAGCCTGTGGTGACTACTGGACGCAGTAGCATTTGTCTGAACAAAACCAAAGCAATACGGCCTTCACAGCTATGGGGTGCGAGCAAATACGGCAGAAGTGATCGACAGCACCTTGAATGGTCCATCAAAGGTTCGATCATCATTGGTCCATCGTCATTCTTGATAAATCATCAGTGGTCCATCAAGAATGGTCCAGCATGCTTGGAAAAAAATTTTGAATAGTAGGAAATTGTAAGGTACTCCTACAGAAATACCGAAAGTAATGGTCCATTCTCCGATAAGTAGCAGAATTTTCTTTCAGAGTTTTTTGAACAGCAATGGGGAACGCTTTTGACGATAGCAAAAACGTTAATAGCAAATACATGAAAGCTTGCCGGCGGGAGATCTGCGATTATATTTATTGTTATTGTGTAACTTCACAATGTTCATCAAAAGAATGGGTTCATCAACTCTTTCCCATTCACGAATGCTTTGGTACATAATTGTTGGTTATCTATGGGCTTTACCACGCTAGCTATCACTTCACTACCTTAAGGCGGAGCTTGAGTGTCAACTCCAATTTTTAAAAATTATTTTGTAAATTATAGGGTCCAAGCAGCCCTTTTCAAGTGGATCTCAATACTAACAAGGACCACATGTACAGATTTATTGCTTTAGAATAGGAGCATCAATATCATGTGACGAGAACCGGCGTATTCAGCATGGTATGGCCGATGGCAGCCCAGGTGGTCGACATGCTCGGCCTGCAAATTATGGCCGAATAAAGGTCTTGTACTACTACTACTATCACGTGAAGCATAGATACCAGATTTTGTCAGGGAAATATCTTCCCTACTCTTAATTTTTGCCCAGAAATGCACTATGAGACAAGATTTTCGCCCACTTTTTCTGTTGCAGTGCAGAATTCGCCCATGTAGCAATAAACATCGCTGATCCTTTTAAAAGCACGCCTTGGATGTATGAGCCCGCACAGCGTGCACATTGAACCCATGGCTGCTCAGGTGTAGGAGGCTAGGTTGTACATATGATTGAGGTGAGTTTGGAACAAGAGGTGCAGACTGGGGTTTATTGAAAGCAACGGGGACGACTTCAGCAGTGCCGAAACAGTCCGACATCAGCCAGGTCGAGCACCGACACCCGCGGCGGTGGCAATGCCGCTGAAGCGAACCTTCATCTTTTCCTTTGACGCCAACGTGCTTCATCTTTACAATCGCCCCCGGGGAGAAGAGGAGCCATCGTGGCGACTTAGGACGATGTTTGTACGGCGAGGTGGTGGTATGGCTTGAGGCTCTGCACAAAACCGTGATCTCAGCTAGTTGGTACATCTTCACAACTTCACCAGTGCTGCGACAAGGAACAAGGACAGAGAAGGAAGGACAGGGACAAGCACTACTAACAACTGAAAGTTTGAGAAAAACACACAGGTTTTATACTCTCTCAAACGAAAAACCCGAAGCGCCTGCGCTTCCCGAGAAAAAAGAACACAAAAGAAAGTAAGGAATCCAGATATGATATTTCAAACTCATGGATGGTTACAGAAGGTGTGCTAACGCGCGTGTCGCTGTTCTTGTGAATGCGACAGGCTTCACACAACTCCCTGGTCAGCTGATCTTGATATCTAAACTTAATCTTGGCCCTGTTAAGAAGAGGAAAGCATGCTTTTTTATTAGACACCTTGGACACACCGGATTTGTTCAGATGAGAATCTCTGTAATGAAGGGACAAATTTGATGAAGGAGCACCATTCAAAGACGCTTTATGCTGGCATAAGCGCGTGTTAGTAACGCTTGTCCCTGTCCTTCCTTCTCTGTCTTTGTTCCTCGTCGCCGCGCTGGTGAAGTTGTGAGGCTGTATGCATGAACATTCTCGCGACCGCGGCGGCGAAGATCGGGCGATGACGGGAGGTGTTGGATGACGTAATTAACAGATGTGCGCCCTAAAAAGGGCCCGTGATACTCGGCAAGAAACTTCAAATACAGTCCAGGAGAAATTATTCTAATCTGGAGCCACACAGGGATGCCAGAAGAGAAGGGCGGTTTGGTGTGATCGTTGTCACAGGATTTCTGGTGTTACTGGGTATCAACCGTGAATGAGCCGGTGATTTGGGGACACTGTTGTGCGCATTGCGGGGCTTAAGAAACAAGAGTGTATTCGGAGACGTCAGGTTGGTAAGGGAGAGTAGTATGCATTGTATCAGACAGCAGACGGCCGAAAAAAAGAGAGGAGAGAACGCGGTAGTGCACTCCATCGTAGTATTGTATTGTTATGTCACGTAAGGAGAAACCAGATCCCAATTCGACTGGTTAGAAGGGATTTACGTAGACGGCATGTTCCGGAGGGTGCGGTTAAATCGCTCGGTTAGGCCTTTAGTCTGCGGATCATAAGCGGAGGTGGTTCGATGAATTACGTTCCTCTGGGTGAGCAGGCCTTCGGGGGGACATGGGACAAGAAGACGCGGCCTCTGTCACTAAGTAGTTCACGGGGGGGGGGGGGGGGGGGGGGGCACCGAAGGACGAAACGATACAAAAGGAAGGAGGCGACACTTATCTCTGTGGTAGCCGGGAGTGCGACAGTTCCTCTATACCTCGTCAGATGATCAACTGCAACGCTAGCCCAACGGTTGTCGGCCGCAGCGTATGAAAAGGGGTCGTAGCAATCAATGCTGATGCGGTCGAAAGGGTGTGGCGAGCAAGGGGCCGTTGTAGCTCTCTAGCAGAACGATGAGGAGATGCGTTGTGACGTTGACAGACGAAGTATGAGCGCACGTATTTGAGGACGAGGATGTACATGCCGCGTCAGTTGTAATGTAGCTAGATTCGGGTGTATGCCTTGAAAACTCCTACGTGACCGCATTGTGGGTCAGCGTGCAAATAGGCGCATATTTGCGTGGGCAAGTAGCGAAGAATAACGAGCAACCATTTGCGGCCGTCTGAGCTGTAGTTCCGGCGATAAAGGAGATGGTCACGTGGGAAGCATGGCGACGGAGAGCAGGCGCCTGAGAAGCAGCCGTTGGGTTGTAGAGAAGGTCGAGAAGAGAAGCGATCTAAGGGTCCGTAGGTTGCGCTGACAGCGTGTCACTGATGTGAAGCAACGGCAGAGAGCGGTGGAAAGGCTGGCGATCGCAATTGTAAGTGGGCAGCGGGACAGAGTATCATCGTCTTGATACTTGCGTCCGGAGCGACAGACTATGCGGATGTCATATTCCTGCAGGCGAATAGCCCACGTGGCAAGGCGGCCGGATGGGCCTTTAAAGGAGGAAAGCCAACAAAGCTCATGGTGGTCCGACACACTATCAAAAGGGCGGCCATAGAAGTAAGGGCTGAACTGGCAAAGGCCCAGATGATGGCCCAACACTGGCCAAACGCTGAAGCTGGATGGCTCAACGCTCTGGCAAAGAGGATGGCCGAGCGCGAAGTTTGGTCGGGTCGGAACAAACGCCTTCGTTGGAGACAACGTGGCTTAAAATGGTCTCTTAAAACCTGAAATGGTCCTTAAAAATCTTTGTTTTTTTCGCATGACGGCGCATGCCCGGAAAAAGAAAAAAAATCGCTGTGGCTTAGCTTGGTTAAGCCCGGTAATTGCGAAAGCAATATCCGTACCTACGCCATGGTTCAGCTGGTAGTGTAGCTGGTGGTGGTGCTTGTGGTTAGACTTGTGGCGATGCATCTGTTATACAATCCAATCCAATCCAATGTAATGTAATGTAATGTAATCTAATCTATTCTATTCTAATCCAATCCAATCCAGCCCAGTACAATCCAGTTAGGCCGCCGTTCATGTGCACCGCCGTCGCACACGGACGGCGCGAGATCGCGAAGCTATGTTAAGCCGCTGGTGCTTGGCACAGCTACTGCTTTCTAGCGACGTGAGTCGAGCCTAATCTCTTCAGCGTAACGCCACAATCGCGCTCCTAGCGGAGAGCGCAGGAGTTAGGCGCCGGTGGTGGCACCGCCGCGGCTTGCGACGGCGCTAGTCGGTCGCCCTTCTCTTCGGCGTGACGTCACAACACCTGTTACGCTCCTTGCGGAGAGCGCGTGGCACCGCCACGGCTTGCGACGGCGCGAGTCGGTCGCCCTTCTCTTCGGCATGATGTCACACATGACGTCACACAGAGGTCAACTAAAGGTCAACTGGGGCACCGCCGCGCCACGGCAAAGGCTGAAAGTGCAAGTAGTAAAGCTTTCGCTTTAAAAGATACTTCGCAACTTTATACACCGCTCCTGCCCTTTGCAGGTGGCAAATGGCAGCGTCCGAAGGGGTACGCAGAGACACCCAGCACGGCTAAATCATTTGCAAGCCTATGTGCTGCCGACGACCCAACAACTCTGGGAGGCTGAGAAGAAGAGCAAAGAATCACTGTCGGTATACAAACTTTTGACGCGGTGAGCTGCACTCCCATAACTTCCAAGGAGACAGTTTGCGCCTAGGGAGTGTAGAGTAAAAAGATAGGCTTTATCACGCGTTATTGCGAAAAAGTATTGGATGAAAAGACCCAACATATGCAGAAAAAAATTCAGGGGGCACTTTGACTGTCTAAAGTGGGTAGAGGCAGAAGCGTTTTCCGCACCACCTTCGCTGTTTCTGTGGCACTGGTGGTGTCACATATAATTTAGTACTAATTACTAAGTGATGGCAAATCACTAACTAATTGTTAATTGCTGATTAATCCCTGCATACTAATTAACTGCTAATTAATGACGCTTAAGCTCCGCCTTTAGGAGTGGAACGCGACAGCGCGTTGTAGCGCTGCCAGGGAGTCCACGGAACGCCACCACCCGTTCGGCGCGATGCCTTGCCCTTTGAACGCAACGCTTTTTGAGGAAAGGAAATGGCGCAGTAATTCTCTGTCATCTCGGTGGACACCTGAACCGCACCGTAGAGGAAGGGAGGAAGTGGGAGCGAAAGAAGATAGATAAAGAGGAGCCGTAATGAAGAAAATGAAAATTGCATTTGAGGAAAGGAAATTACGCAGTAACTGTCTCACATGTCTCGGTGGACACCCGTCAAAATTCAGGGGGGCACTTTTTTGACCTAAAGTGTGGTCACTGATGTGTGGTTAAGATGTTAAGCTTCGCCCCTAAGAGTGGAACGCGACAGCGTCTTGCAACGCTGCCAAGGAGTCCATAGAACGCCATCGCCCATTCGGTTCTACGCCTCGCTCGTCGGTAAATTGGTTTTTGTGGAAAGGAAATGTATCTGTCTCTCATTTTCGGTGGACACCTAAACCTCGCCGGAAGGGAATGGAGGAGGATGAGAGTGAGTGAAGACACCGTATTCACTAGACGCGCCTTTGTTCATTCCAAACCATCGAGCTGGCATGGCGGAGTGGATAGATGCTCGTCTCTCACGCCGAAGACCGGGGTTCGATTCCTAAGCTCGACCAATTTCTTAATCGGTTTTATTTATTTATATGGCCTGACTAGTAAAGCTAATTAGGCTAATTGGGTAATTAAGCAATTAACTAAGCTCGGTCCCACTTACTTGGAGCATCACTATACGATCCCCTCAATTGGTTGTATGGTTACTAGCCAAAGTGCAATTGGCCCCGTTTGAAATTCGCGCACTGTGACGTCACGACCGTTTCCACCAATTGAAAAGCGTGACATTCTCTGTCGACAACTGCTGCTTACAACGATGAGACATTAAAGGCTTCCGCCTTAAAAGTAAATGGCTTTGAATGAAAAGCGATCGCCTAGGGGCCATATTAGAAAGAAGTGTGGCTGGCATAGCTATGGCTTGATGCGGTTATTCACCGAGAAGCCGTCAGAGAAACTGAAGCTTGGCATCTACCTTGGCTGTTGTGAGTTTTTTCTTTAGACTAGCAACGTTTACACAGATAGCAAGGAAATGCTATCTGTGTGCACATTGCTCTTCTGTCACCTACTTCTGCTGACGTATTGTAATTCTTTTCTTTCTCCTGTGTAATCGCTCTAGTTTGTATGTTATTCCACCAATGTGTGCTTTTTCGTGTAATCTTCATTCTTATTACATAACCGCTGCTGTTCAAACGACTTCGTAGCGAGCCAGTCAAGCTGTCAAAGGGCAGCTTTTTTCTTCGCAGTTTTTTCCTGTACAGTCTTTGTCAATAACATACAGCCCAAAGGATTTGCTTAAAAGCCTTGTAGCGTGACTCTTAAGCTCATTTGACAGTCCTAAGCTTGGGAGCGTTGAGAACATAAGTTCCTCCAGCCTTCCTGAAATTGGGATAACTGAGTGTGCAAGAGAAGCCGTGATGCAGGGCGCAGAAGCAGACCCCTAGGCCAGTATATTTTTGACATAGATTGTTGCTGCGCATACGTGGAAAATAAAGACTTCGTTTTATTTGATTTGAAGGTGTTTCTCCCTTCGCCTTCTTCCTTTTTCTTTTCTGCAGCGAATGACTGCGCTGAAGGTCAACCTGGTCGTTGTCCCGTAAATACCTTCTCGCTCTAAAAAAGAAATATGAAAAAAAGCTCTGTAACGCTGACAAGCGAGAAGAGAGCCCGACATCGGGTGCCGCAATTTCCTTATACTCCACCGCATATCACTGGTGTCATCAGGAGAGGAGAGCTTGCTCCCAATTCATCTCTCGGTGCGTTTGCCCCACTACCTCCTGCTTCCTTTCCTTGCTGCAATCAGGGTCGCGTGTCCCATTTTCTTTCCCTAGCCTCTTCCATCCCTGGTGCTAACATTTCTCAATTACGCTATTCCATCAAAGGCACCGATGCCCCCCCCCCCCCTATTTTTTTTGTTTTTTTGTTCTGCGGCACAACGGGGCAAGAGAATAAACACAAGAGCGGTGTGTAATGTTCGGATATAACCACTCCCTTCTCCTTGTAACAACATTCTTTCCGCACCCCGACTCCCTAAAAACATGCAACACTGTGGCAACTACAACTCGCATCAGATAATCCAGAGGGCTTGCGTTCAACAGCCCTACAACCTTCCTTCGCGATATCGGAGCAATGGGTGTTACTTTTTTTCTCCTGAAGACAACAGTGTACACACACTGTGCAATAGGAATGTTACTTCGATGACGAAGTTTCATTGTATAGATTTCTTTTTGCAGAAGTATGGCTGCGCTAGGCTGGATGTTAATTAGTACTTGCTTCCTTATCAGCCGCGCAATGTGTGGCCTCTGGACAGTGTGTTCTTTACTCAGTTGAAGCAGCGAACCCGTCTTATAGGATAACTTCTCTGCAAGGGAGTCCATGTCCGGGTGGGCTGCACTCTTCACTAGTCATTTGACTGTTCTCTTTTGTCTATGGCCGTGAAGTGTTCGGACCACCTTCGAGGGAATTTGGGGTCCAATAATACTCTAGAACAAATCAGCTGGTTTCCTGTCGCTATAACAAGTGTACCTGTCATCTGAAATTCTTTCCATTGCGATTAGACTGGCCTAGTTGTTTCTGCATTAGGTAACAAACTGTAGTTTAACCTTCAAATCATGTCATATGTGCGAGAATAATACGTATTCTTGTAGTTTGCGTAACTTATAGTATATTGCTTCACTATTCTTCTTGACTTAGTATGATGTTGCTCAATGCATTGCATGTTTATCAGACATACCAATGACTTACCCGTGTTTTCTGCTGCGGCCTCCACTCCCACGCTTACACCTCTCTCAAGCAATGTTTCAACTCTGGGAGAAAGTCAAAACTAATAAAGTAAAATGGGTTTTATTAGTAGGAGAATCTGGACTGGGAAGGCCGGGTAGAGAAGGAAAACACAGGTCCAGGCTCGAGCAGTTCACACTCCAGCCTCGCGCAGTGCGTAGGCCCTGCTGCTGCAGTTCCTGATCATCTTTTCTCAAGAAAAAAAAAATGAACAAAATCGCAAAAGAAGCTGAAGAGCTGTTACCTGGGCAAAAATTCAGGGGGCACTTTGACTGTCTAAAGTGGGTAGAGGCGGAAGCGTTTTCCGCACCACCTTCGCTCTTTCTGTGGCACTGGTGGCGTCACATGTAATTGAGTACTAATTACAACGTGATGACAAATCACTAATTAATGGTTAATCACTGATTAATGCCTGAATGCTAATTAACTGCTTATTAATGACGCTTAAGCTTCGCCTTTAGGAGTGGAACGCGACAGCGCGTTGTAGCGCTGCCAGGGAGTCCACGGAACGCCACCACCCGTTCGGCGCGATGCCTTGCCCTTTGAACGCAACGCTTTTTGAGGAAAGGAAATGGCGCGGTAATTCTCTGTCATCTCGGTGGACACCTGAACCGCACCGTAGAGGAAGGGAGGAAGTGGGAGTGAAAGAAGATAGATCAAGAGGAGCCAGAATGAAGAAAATGAAAATTGTATTTGAGGAAAGGAAATTACGCAGTAACTGTGTCACAAAATTCAGGGGGCACTTTTTCTGACCTAAGTGTGGTCACTGATGTGTGGTTAAGATGTTAAGCTTCGCCCCTAAGAGTGGAACGCGACAGCGTCTTGCAACGCTGCCAAGAAGTCCATAGAACGCCATCGCTCATTCGGTTCTAAGCCTCGCTCGTCGGTAAATTGGTTTTTGAGGAAAGGAAATGTATCTGTCTCTCATTTGTCGGTGGACACCTAAACCTCGCCGGAAGAGAATGGAGGAGGATGAGAGTGAGTGAAGACACCGTATTCACTAGACGCGCCTTTGTTCATTCCAAACCATCGAGCTGGCATGGCGGAGTGGATAGCATGCTCGTCTCTCACGCCGAAGACCGGGGTTCGATTCCTGAGCTCGACCAATTTCTTAATCGGTTTTATTTATTTATATGGCCTGACTAGTAAGGCTAATTGGATAATTAAGCAATTAACTAAGCTTAGTCCCACTTACTTGGAGCATCCCTATACGATCCCTTCAATTGGTTGCATGGTTACTAGCCAAAGTACAATTGGCCCCGTTTGAAATTCGCGCACTGTGACGTCACGACCGTTTCCACCAATTGAAAAGCGTGACATTATCTGTCGACAACTGCTGCTTACAACGATGAGACATTAAAGGCTTCCGCCTTAATACTTGTCTTCTTTCCGCACAGTGCATGCTCTCCCAAGGCTGCACCGTTATTAGCGAGACATAGTGTAGAGCTTGCGGGTCTGTTACTTTTCTCACCGGCGCCCTCCTTCCTCCTCTATTTCCCCAGATTCCCGCTGTTCTCGTTCACTCCCAATTTTCCCGACACCATCTGTCACCATGCCCTCCCTGGCTCTCTCTCTCTGCACACACACACACGCGGGACCATCCCTTTCCTCCCTTTATCTCGCAGCCGTCTTCCCTCCCTATTCCCCAGTCGATTATCTGCGCATTGCTTTCCCCACATCCCTATATTTCCCCACGGAGCATGTCATTGGCACGCGCTCTCTCAGGTCAGGCTTTGCCCGCGATCCCTTTCATACATCAAATGCGCCTTCTTAGTTTCAACTCTTATTTTATCCTTCTCTCTTTTTGCTCTTCTGCCCCTCCGGTGCCGTTCATACGCTTGACCGCGTGGAGCACTCCCCAAGCGAAGAGATGCGTCCCTCCCCATTCTTCGCAAAAAGAGAAAAATGATTTGATGAAACCAAGCCGTAGCATGTATTAGGGTGTGCTAAAGCGTCGATGGGCGGGTCTGTCTTCTGCCCGAAGGTACGTCGCCGCATAACAAAGCTTTTTCACGAAATATATTTCATCGCATCGCTGTTTCCATCAGGTAACCAGCTCAGGCTGTTTGCTTCGTATCTACCTTTGTCCTGTGTCTTCAAAGTGCTCCATATTTCGTCGAGACAAACAGAGTCGTCCGAACAGCCACCCTGATCAATAAAAGAAAAGTTTCTCCTAATATATAGACACTGGGAAGCGCTTGTGCGAGGTTGCTCCTGGTGTGAGGTTCCAAACAAGCGGAAGTCGATATCCCCGTCTAGTGGAAAGCTCGTCGAAGAACAGCGAGGCATTACAGGTTGCCAACGCCGCCGCAGTTTGATGGCAACGGGGTATAAAAAAAATTAGCTGAGGTTTAGCTCTGGTTAAACGGGGCAAGTTGCGTAAGCAAGCAGAAACTGTTTCGCCCGAGGCGAACGCGCGTATTTATTCCCTGTTTCCCTCCTGCTTCCTCTCTCCTCTCTCTACATTCCGACACATGCGTCGAGAGCGCTGGACACTGTGGCAGGACACTGTGGCATGGCAGATGCGCACGAAACTGCAAGGTTGGAATCTGGTTATTAGATGTTATGACATTCTCGCAGTAAGTACTTTTGGCTGCAGTGAAATCCACTGTTATTCTAAAAAAACTACAGCTTTGTGGTGCTGTCCCTTCTATATACTTGATTCCTGGCGCCAAGGATGCCGGGAACCTTGGTAAAATGTGCCATTGTAAAATTGCGCGTGCGTTGATGCATCCGTACAATAACAAGGAAGAGGCTGGATCGGTGGTCAAATAAATTCATCAGTTCATCGCGAGGCATCTATCATAGCCTGCGATTCGCCGTTAAAACATGAATATTGTCACGTAGTGGTTACTGCAGTCCGGCGAACAGGAAAGCAGCGAGAATGGCTTTCAAACGAAACTCTTTTATTTGGGCTGACTTGCGCCCGCAAAGAACTGAATCACTCGGCTGCGGCGTAACATGAGTGCTCGGCGGTCGTCGAACAGAATGCCTGCCGCTCTCAGCCGTGGTATTTTTAAAGCTGATAGTGAACGTTCGAGATAAAGCTTGGAAAGTAACTACAACTGCGCGCTTCCCCCACGCGTTTGGACCCTCCTGAACCTTTATTTCGGACACTTTGTGTTTCGGACACTTGCGTTGTTTGTGAGTGTATGTATGTGTGTTGCATTGGGCGACATCGGTCGGCGTAGTGTTTCTTCTGTTTTGTAGAGGGACGGCTGTCCCT
Organism: Amblyomma mixtum; assembly: GCF_055824585.1. NCBI lineage: Eukaryota > Metazoa > Arthropoda > Arachnida > Ixodida > Ixodidae > Amblyomma > Amblyomma mixtum. The sequence goes on along the minus strand of NC_143012.1, from coordinate 97,263,972 downwards.
TATACGCTCCTGGGTCCAAATAAACTTCTCTTCATGCTTTGGAACAACGTAGAATCGGCTCCGCCTGGAAGTGATCAATCGAGATAAATCTAGGCGCGTCTTGCATCACAAACAAAGCGATAAAGCAGCAAGCTGGCAGCTTTGAAGAATGATCAAACAAACCCTACAAATATTCGCGGCAGTATGCCTATTAATAAACTAAAGGTTGCATGTAACACCTAACGGTCTTCCTGCCGTCCTCAGAGACGCGCAGCGTTTGAAGACGCAGTCCCGCCTTCGCTGGGCTCACCAGTCGCACAGGCTGTTGGAACGGCAGTGGGTGCTTGTTCTTCTACACAGATAGATGCTTCGGTACGCCACCCGATAAAACAGATTCAAGGGGTGTTTGCATCCTGCGCCTGCGCACTAGCGCCCAGATATTTCCCTAGCCCTCCAGTCGGTAGAGTCATCTTTTTCTGGATTGGTTTGGTTTATGGGGTTTAACGTCCCAAAGCTACCGAGGCTATGAGAGACGCCGTAGTGGAGGGCTCCGGAAATTTCGACCACCTGGGGTTCTTTGACGTGCACTGACATCGCGCAGCACACGGGCCTCGAGAATTTCTCCTCCAAAGAAATTCTAGCCGCCGCGGCCGGGATCGAACCCGCGTCTTTTGGGACAGCAGCCGAGCACCATAACCGCTGAGCCACCGCGGCGGCTCATCTTTTTCTAAAACTATCTAATATGTGCAGTAATTTCTGTACATAATTACATAGCTTTAGAATAGGGTGATTCGACCAGTTAGGAGAGCAGGGGAATAGCAGGGCGCTCGTGCGCATGCAAACACCCGGTTCTGTCCTTGTTTAGCTGATGACGATAAGCCAAAACCAGTGAAATAACCTGGCCCCCTAACGCCTGACAGGCTCGGGAAATAAGACAGCGTCCCTAGGAGCGAGGCCGCTGTCACTTTACTGTGTCTTGCGTTCGAGACAAAGAAGTGGTGAACGAATGTTTGTAATTGCCTCGGGACGATGTGTCACAAAACTCTGGCGAACACATCTAGCAAATTTGAAGATTGTTTCGGGACTTGGACAGCCGCTAAGCGTAGCGAATAGATCTAGTGTCCTCGCCACGGAGACACGACGTCAGAATGCGCGGGATGTTCAAACACGTTAGTGTTGTTCACTTATAAAAGCTGTTACAGTATATTGAATTTTCCGCAATACATTATTTTCATTCTTTATTACTGCCTTTGTTTATGCTGACACAAATAAGAGCCTAGATAAAGTTACATTTGCGAGAGTTAAAATTTAGCATTTCACTTTTCTGTGGAATTGACACAGTGAGAGGGTAACGTAATGGAGGTGCGGCCGGACCCCTGCTGCAAGCTCTCGCGAGTAGATAGACACCCAAAGTCCGCGTACGCAGAGTGAATAGGGGGGCTCTTATGTTTGATCCCGTCATTCTAAAGCTTTCTAATACCAATTTCCGCTTCTAGGCGCAGGAAATCGCGGCTTCGTCAAAGAGGAGGACGGAGAAAGCGTTGTGGGGGAAAAAGAGAGAGAGAGCAGGCTTTAATGGGAGTAAATGGGGACGGAGGTCGACCGTAGGAATTGTACTTTTGGGGAGAGGGGAAGGTAAGGAAAGAAAGGCATCCGCAGTGTAGACGTTGGTTATGTCGTGTAATGCAGTTAGCTTCATGGGCTGATGTGCGAGCGCGGACAAGTTTATCTAGTGAACGGGCGTGTAGGCTACCGAGCCTGAGAGGAAGTAACCGACCGGCTGCGGCAGTAAGCGAGCTATCGAGAGAGTGTTGGTGTAGAACTGAGTATACTGGTTCACACTAGCCGCGTATTGTTTATCGGCTTCTGTGTTCTTCTGGGTACTTCGTAAAACGTCCCTTTGTGCATCAACTTTTCCTTTTCTCACTTCGCTCCCAGCCTTCTCTCGCCGTGATGAGAGATACTGCAACGTCCGTGCTTGCTTTGTTGAAATTTTGCCCCTATTCCAGCCCGCGTTCGCTCAGCGCAGGATGGGATTCCCGTAAGGCACCCACTCAGCCGAGTGTCTGTATATAACCGCACCGCCACCCGCAGTTCCTTACGCCCCCCCCCCCCCTTCCCCACCCCCCAGCCCCGAACCCATCAGCCGGATACAAATTGGGCGTGACGGGGCGTTATTCTTGAGGGAGAAGCTGAGGGCCGGGGGGGAAGGAGGAGGGTGAAAGAGGGTGAGAGAGAAGTGACAGCTTCTAAAAAACAGTGGCAGAAGTAGCTGAGAACAAAGGGCTGCCACGATATACTCGTAAAAAGGCACGAAAAAGAATTAAAAAATAATCGCACCCCTGGCAATGGAGAATAGGGCTTTATTTTGCTGTTCTTTTTTTTCTGTATGATTTTCGCTGTTCTATCCTTTATTCATTAAGAGAGCTAAGTCGAAAGCTGGTTCCTTATGCCTGTTCATATTCTGTTACCGTGCTGCGTTTTGTTTCGAGCACGCCCCCCCCCCCCTCTTTTTTGTGCAGTGAGGGGTATTTTCTGGGGCAGTACATGATGAGGCGATCTAGCAGAACTTTTTGCTGGGCTAGTTGGTCCATTCTGACATTGGTGAAAACAGCGCGAAAGAAGAAGCCCGAAGGCGAAACGAGGAAGTGACAGTTGTCAGTCAGCGCTCTTTCCTGTCACTTCCTCGTTTCGCCTTCGGGCTTCTTCTTTCGCGCTGTTTTCACCAATGTCATGATGAGGCGAGATGCTCTGGAACCCTGCTTTTATGTCTTCGTACAAAAATGAGCTCAAAATAGAATGCAAACCTAAACGTTGTGGGGACGCCTTCGTTCCCTGCGTTCACTTTCCCGCATTGCTCCCCACTGTTGTTAGCTCCTCCGAAACGCGCTCTTCTCAGTTTTGGTTACTTTAACTAACAGGGGAGGGCGCTCGCGTCATAGCGACACCAGCGCCACGGATGGCGTTTTGCTGCGCGCGCGCGAGTGAGAGCTGGCGCTCTTCTCCCTGGGATCGGGAAGCGACCGGACGTTTCGCTCGCAGCTTCGCGCTTCGTCGACGGGCGCCTCTTGGTCGGAGCTTGCTCCCGCCGAGCCCGTCCCGCTCGGCCTCGGAGTTTATCCCTTTGCCCTACCGTGGGCGAACGTTCGCTCGTAACCGTGCTGGTGAGTCGGACATCCTAGATTCCTCAGTGTATTTTGTTGCTAGCTGGCGTTATTGTTGTTATAGCAATAAATGCCTTGTTTGTGTCAGCCAGTGTGTCGTTCCTTTGTTCCCGCAGAGCAAGGCCCGCCGTGGTCGGCGTGCGCTCGGTAGCGCTCGCGACCACGGGGTGGGGTCCGCGCGGCTTTAAACTGTGTCAGCCGCGCTTAAACGGGGAGAACGGATTTATCTCCCCAATTCCAACCCCACAACGTTGAATGCGCCATTGCTACATTTCGATTATTTTATACCCCCTTCCTAGCCTTTAGCCTGACAAAGTCGGCGTCTTTATACCTTTGCATCTTTTTCACGAATTAGGCGGTCCTTCACGGCAGGGTTTTGTGTTTAGTTTTGATATTCACTGTGATAAAGAAATATTGCGGAAAGAAATGACACACAAAGTACAGCGCTTGAATTCCGACCTTTGTTTTCTGCTGTTGTTTGGTAGTGCCACCAGGTGGCCCCAGGGGGCATCAGAAGAAAAAGAGGTGACAGTTGGCTCACGCGCCCTGAGGGCTGATTCTGTTAGCGCTGCTGGCGAACGGTGTCTCCTGCCTTGGTTCCGTGACAGATTTTTGGTGGAGGTGCGCCGGATACTTTCCTGGCCTATGTCACACACACCTCCTCGCACAGCGGACCTCGCGCCTCTGCCGGTGGACACACCAGTGCACTGAGTCAGTCGCCGCAACCTAAGACTACCACCCCCGGAGCACGGGCCACTGGATTCTACTTCGGCGCCTGCCCCACGACCTGCCATGCAAGGTACTCATTACTACACCCTTCAGAATCCACGAGTACCGAAGCCCTTCCACGGCAGTCAGCTTGAGGACGTGGAAGACTGGCTCGTGCAGTTTGAACGCGTCGCATCTTTCAATCAGTAGGACGACGCCGCACAGCTTCGGAATGTCTTCTTCAGTCTGGAAGACGGCGCTCGTACGTGGTACGAGAATCGTGAAGAAGTTCTAACATCATGGCCTGAGCTCCGCCGTCGTCTGCTCGAGACATACTCCAGCGCGGATCGTCAGGAACGAGCTCAGCGGGCTCTGCAGTCCCGTATACAGATGCCCAATGAGACTGACAGCATGTATGTTGAAGACATGACGCGGCTGTTCCGGAGAGCTGACCCTGTTATGTCGGAAGACAAAAAGCTCCGCCACTTAATGCGTGGAGTCAAAGACCAACTCTTCGCTGGCCTCGTACGCAACCCCCCCCCCCCCCTCCCCCCCCCGTACTGTCGCTGAGTTTTTGAAGGAGGCGGTTACAATGGAGCAGGTCCTTCAGAGGCGGTCCACCGTATAAGACAGGCCAGTACTTGCTGCTTGCGTGACAGAGTCCTTCCCGGCATTCGGACACAACCCTGATCTCCTACGGGACATGAACCGCTCTATCGTACGTGAAAATCTCCAGAAAATTGGCGGTGCGTCGCAGCCAGCGGTCGGCTCTCTTGCTAGTGTCATCCGCGAGGAGGTGCAGCAAGTGATCAGACCTCCGTTGCTGGGTGACAAACCTCAGCCCTACCGGAATGACTTCCACCACTCGACATACGCTGAGGCCCTGCGACGTCCTGCCCCAGCATCTGCGTCATGTGTTCCTGACCACCGCCCGACATACGCTGAGGCCCTGCGACGCCCTGCCCCAGACTCTGCGTCATTTGTTCCTGACCATCACGTCCCGCTACCTTCCATGCAACCGGCGCAGTACTTGCCGAATGATCGGCCACCTCTGCTCAAGGCGGACGTCTGGCGTGGCCGCGACCGAAGGCGTTTGTGCTTCCACTGTGGAGAGCCCGGCCATCTATTCCGCCAGTGCCCATATCGTGAGCTCGGCCTGCAAGGCTTCCCCACCAACGCGCCCAGACCTCCATTTGGTCAATGACCCCGCGATATTGAAGAATACTTGTCTCTGCAGCGTCTGCCACCCTCCGAGCGACGGCAGTCAAGATCGCCGTCATCTCGCCGACCGTCACCATCATCGGCAAGCCATCACTTCTCACGACCAGCGCAAGGCCGGTCGCCGAGCCCTCGCCGGGAAAACTGACGACAGCGACCTACGGGGGCGGGGTCGCTGGAACTCGACGCTCTACAGTCCCCCCCCCCCCCCCCACCCCCACAACGCGAACATCGGCTGACATGAACGTGACGACATCGACGCCCACAGCCTCAGAACATGAGGACCGGTTCTCACTCGACATACCTGTACTGATTGACGGTCACAACATTAGCGCGCTGCTGGACACCGGAGCTGATTTTTCCATATTAAGCGGCAAATTGGGAGCTCTCCTCAAAAAAGTTACGACACCATGGTCTGGCACGCAGATCCGCACGGCTGCCGGCCACATCGTCACTCCGCTTGGCCAGTGTACAGCTCGGGCCCAGATCCGCAACTCCACGTTCGTTGTCAGCTGCCTGGTTCTCCGTGATTGTTCTCGTGACCTGTTCCTGGGCGTTGAATTTCTCCGTGAAAATGGGGCCATCATAGATCTCCGCCAGCTCACAGTTACTTTTTCGACAGACAACGCCGATGACACTTCCCACACTCGCCCATGTCGCTCCGCCCTTCGCGTTTCCTGCGAGAGTGTTTTCATCCCGCCACGCTCCAGTGTTTTTGTTACTGTCGACTGCGATGGGCTCCGTGACAAAACAGCAGTCGCCGAAGGCAATATTTCAATGTTGCTGACACACGGCGTTTGTAAGGCCCGAAGCCTCGTCCACATACGCAATGGTAGGACCCAATTACTGGTTACTAATTTCACCCACGAACTTCGGCACATCTTCCGCGCCACAGCGATCGCGTTCGCCGACCAATTAGCTGATGTTTCTGAATGTTTTGCGTGCACAGCCGTGGAATCTCCGAACATGTCTCTCGATCACATTGACATCAGCTCAGGGCTGTCACAGGTTCAACGCCGCGCTCTCCGTACCTTACTACACCAATACACAGCCTGCTTTGCGTCTTCATCGAAAGTTCGACAACCATTACGAAACACCGCATCATCACGAGTGAAGATGCCCATCCCATACGCCAACAGCCGTACCACGCCCTACCACGAAGAAAGCGCTGAAACGCTTCCTTGGTCTGTGCGCCTACTACCGTCGCTTTATCGCCGCCTTCTCGCAAATTGCCGAACCACTGACCCGTTTGACGCGTGACGATACTCCGTTCGTGTGGACTACCGAACAGCAGGAGGCTTTCACAGAGCTACGCCGACGCCTGCACAGCAGCCCTGTTCTTGCTCACTATGATGAGGAGGCTGCCACCGAGATCCACACAGACGCCAGCAACATCGGCCTGGGTGCTGTATTAGTCCAACATCAAGATGGCGTGGAACGCGTGATTGCATATGCGAGTCGCGTTTTGTCTCGCGCCGAAATTAACTACTCTACCTCGGAGAAGGAGTGCCTCGCGGTTGTGTGGGCCACGATGAAGTTTCGACCCTACCTCTACGGCCGCCATTTCAAAGTCGTCACAGACCACCATTCCTTGTGCTGGCTGGCCAATCTACGGGACCCATCAGGCCGCTTAGCAAGGTGGAGCCTCCGCCTCCAGGAATTTGACTACACCATAGCCTATAAATCTGGACGCAAGCACGAAGATGCCTCCAACGTCCTCATCACGAAGATGCCGACACGCTCTCCCGTGCACCAGTCGACCTAGCTGATGACAGCATAGAGGACGACAGTCGTTTCCTTGGAGTGGTCAGCGATTCCGACGTAATGGCGAGGCAGCGAGATGACATCACCTTACGACCCTTCACTGACCTTTTGGAGGGCCGCACTGCTACCATACCCCGGAAGTTTTCCCGGAACCTCTCCTCGTTTTGCGTACGCAATGGCATACTGTTCAAGAAAAACTCGAGCCACGGCGACCGCGCCTATCTTCCCGCCGTGCCGGCGGACCTCCGTGCCGACATCCTTTTTGCCTCTCACGACGAGCCCACCTCTGGTCACTTGTGGTTTACACGCACTCTCGCTCGAGTACGCAAGGCCTATTATTGGCCTAAACTTGCTTCCACCATCCGCCACTACGTCCGAGGTTGCCGTGAGTGCCAGCGCCTCAAGTCACCTCCCCTCAAGCCCGTGGGTTTACTCCAACCAGTTGCACCTCCTCGTACGCCCTTTGACCAAGTCGGCATGGATCTTCTCGGCCCATCCCCCCTATCATTGCCCGGCAATAAGTGGATAACTGTCGCCACAGACTACCTGACACGCTATGCCGAAACCAAAGCGGTGCCGTGTGGCACATCTGAAATTGCGCAGTTCTTCATGCATCGCATTGTTCTGCGACACGGCGCCCCGTCCAGCGTAATCACCGATCGTGGAACGGCTTTCACAGCACAGCAAATGCACGAGGTATTCAAGTTGAGTCATACCAGCCATCGAAAGACTACTGCCTGCCGCCCGCAGTCCAATGGGCTCACCGAGAGACTCAACAAAACTATAGCAGACATGCTCGCTATGTACTATCGCGCTCAATATGAGTTGCAACGCGCGGTCATCGACCGGGGCTCGTTCCGGGGTGTGCCTCCTCCAAACAGTCGCTCGGAATTCTGGGAGAAACTGCTGTTACAGGAAACAACAGCACCCCCGTTCGGGAAAAAGTTTCTCCCAGAATTCCGAGCGACTGTTTGGAGGAGGCACACCAAGGAACGAGCCCCGGTCGATGACCGCGCGTTGCAACTCATATTGAGCGCGATAGTACGTAGACGTACAGCATAAGACTTGGGACGAGATCCTTCCATACGTGGCTTTCGCGTACAATACGGCAGTACAAGAAACCACTCACTTTACGCCATTTCGCCTTGTTTATGGGCGCGATGCGCACACCATGTTGGACGCCATGTTTCCATGAACTGCTGACGACCGGGCGCTCACGCCACACGCCGAAGAATTTCTCCAAAACGCGGAGGAAGCCCGCCAACTCGCCCGCATGCACATCAGGAGGCAACAGGGCTCAGATGGACGCCGCTACAACCAGCGACACCGCCACGTCGAGTACCAGCCGGACGACCAAGTGTGGGTATGGACCCCTGTCCGTCGCCCAGGCATGTCGGAAAAACTCCTATGCCGCTACTTCGGCCCCTACAGAGTGTTGCGACGCATAATAGATGTGACTTATGAAGTTCTGCCCGACGGTTCTGTGCACAGTGCGCGCCGTCGACCCCAGCCAGAAGTAGCGCACATACTGCGTATGAAGCTCTTTTTCACACACCGACAGCGCTTGCACAGTTGTTTCGTTTTTTTTTTTTCGCAGAGGCCGGTTTTCCCCCTGTCATTTTGCCCCTTTGAATGTTGTTCACCTACTTCCTTCAGTTAGCTCGTGGCGTCGTAGTGGTTTTCCGTATTCCCTTTATTTTTTTAGGGAGTGGGAATAATGCCACCAGGTGGCCCCAGGTGGCATCAGAAGACAAAGGGGTGAGAGTTGGCTCACGCGCCCTGAGGGCTGATTCTGTTAGCGCTGCTGGCGAACGATGTCTCCTGCCTTAGTTCCGTGACAGTATTAACAATCTTTGGGGTGTTAAGGACCCCTTTTTAATGCAAACGCATTTCTTGTCTCATGGATCCCTTAGCAAAAACTAATACGTTTGGAATATACGGAGGTTTATTTAAAATGTATTTTAAACATATTTTGTATTCATGAATGCACTAAAAATATGTAGGAAATACGTTTCTGAAATTTCATGCTTGGTATTCGAAATATATTTTTAAAATGTGCCAAAAATACCTCACTTAAAGCATACTTCGAGCACTTTTCAAATACATGAAAAAATATGCTTGCAGTTTTAGCATCTTGTCAGTGTATTAAAAGTGTATTTTCGGAAATATGAAATTAATTCATCGAAAGTATACTTCAATTCTAGAAAACGGGCAGCCCTTGTAAACGTATATGTATGCAGTTTTAGCATCTTGTCAATGTATTAAAAGTGAACTTTCGTAAATATGAAATTAATTCATCCGAAATATATTTCAATGCTAACAAACGGGCAGTCCTTTTAAACGTCTTTGCACACTTCTAGCTGCCATGAACAGTCGAGTGCTCGAAATCGTGTTTCGGGAAATGGCATTTGCGTGTCGTCAATGTATTTGAAGTGTACTTCCTTAAATACGTAATTAATTCGTCCAAAGAACACTGAAATTCTAGCAAATTGGCAGTCCGCATTAGCATATTTGCAGCGCACTGTAAGCTGTCGTTGAACAATATTAATGCTCAAAATCGAGTTTCGGGACATCGCATTTTGGTGCTGGGCATCTATTTAAAGTGTACTTTCGTAAATACGCAATTAATCCGTCTGAAGTATATTTAAATTCTAACAAATGGATTGTCCGCGTAAACATATTTGCATTACACTTCAAGCTACCGTGGAACAATCTAGGGCTCGAAATGACGTTTCAGCGAAGAGTGAAAACTTTCCCTTTCTTGTCATCCTTTCGTTTATGGTAACTTCTAGCAGGAAGGTGATCACCACTTATACCCCTGCTACACGGGCGCTTCGAATGCCTTCCAGCCGAATGTCATCTAACGATGCTACATGTGTTCTGTCTAAGGGAGTGCTTGAAGATAATATTACGCCAATGAATATTAACCGCGTCAGCATGAAATTTCCCCGGGAGTGCGCCGATGAGGACGACTGCACTCATACTGTTGTTTAGATCGCTTGTTTACAAAACATAAAACGCAATCTGCGCTTTGGTTCTAATAAACAATCTGTTTCCTTTTTTACTGGTTGTACTCGTGATTGTTTACGCAGTACTACAATGTGTGGGAAGCGATGATGCGATCGCACGCCTGAGAAAGCCGGGTTGTTGGCATCGCGCAGGACTGGCGCTTCTCGCTTCTTGTCCCGGCTTTCTCCGACGTGACCAGTACTTTTTTTTAAACTACTTTATCCAGAAGTATGTATGGCGACTGTTCGCTTTAACTGAAACAGCCTAACTTGTTATCCACAAGCTAGCGACGGCGACGACTGCTGCTGGCCGTAAAGCACGGCTCGGCAGTCTGGGTCACACCGGCGATTTCCGTTCATCGTACGCGTGCCCTGCGATGTAAGCAATAGTTGATTTCAGGTCACTGTTGCCAAAACTACACCTGGTGACCATTTGCATTCGCTAAAGCTTGTGATTCGCTCTTCACAACCGCCGAAATCACAGATCCAACCCTGCGAACTCGCTGGGCCTAGTCGTCGCGGAAGGGAAGAGCCGTCGTCGATTGAAACTGATTTGGCAAGCGCTTATCGCTGGTGAGTGTTCAGGTATGCACACGTGAAATATAGCCGTTCGTTTCGCTCATTTAGAAGCGCGAGCATGCACACACCGCAGCCTCATCACCGTGCTCTCGCTCAGCCGCCGACAAGGCTGACCGTCCGCCGACCGGATTCGTCGGTGTCGTTGGCCTGAAAAACGTGTCCCTCTAGAATCATATTATAGTAAACTAGATATTTCACTATAATTACATGCTGTTGTTCAGCGTGATATATACTGTCGTTGTCGGACTAGTGTGACCGCCGTCGTCGTCGTCGCTGTACACTGAAAACGAGCTGAGGCTTTCGAATGCGTTTCGAAAGTGTCGTGCAGCACCGCGGCAGTCCATCGAGTCCGAATGTCATTCCTATTCTCGAATGCCATTCCAATCAATGTCATTCGAACATTTCCGTGTGAGAACGTGATAGCATTATACCAGCAAAAGCGCCTTGGGTACTTCTGGGTCCGAATAAGCCAGCGGAAAGGACCCCGTGTGGCAGGGCAGACCGGCTCCCTTACACGCCCATGTATCTGTTGGTTGACAGTTCGACTCCTGACTTGTGCCTGACGCAAGTTTCAACTAGCAATTCCGTTCTCAATTAATCCCAGATTCGAACGCGACCAGTAGGGTACTTCTGTGATAATTTGGAAGCCCACAGTATTTGCGCAAAAAAAGGTATCAACGTGCAAAATAGTGCGTCGCTTTCGCTGGGTATATATACGGCAAGCCAAGTATAGCGCTTGTCGTAGGATTTGTTGTTTGCTGTGTCGCTGTCGTCTTGGTATGCTGTATGTAGGTATCTGCCGTTCCCATTCAATCACGTGACGTTATAATATCAGACTCCTGTTGATTAATGATAAATACCAGTGTACGATTTGTTCTCCAGTTGATGAATTAACCCGTGTCATTCCATGGAGCCGCCCAGTAGACTTTTTTTTAAGCCCGAGTAAACACATTTTTAATGTATTAAATGTATATTTTTAGTATATTTCTAATGTATATTTTTATTATATTTTTAATGCATTATAAATATGCTAAGCGGGCAAAAATGTACTTTTCACGTATTTTTAAGAACGTTTAAAATATTATTCCTAGTATACTTAGAAAGCATTCGTATTGCAGTTTAAGCATAGGGACAAAAAAATGCGAAATAAATATGAAATTAATACAATACGTTTGAAATGCATTTTTAGCACATCCTCTTTTCGCTAAGGGATGGCTTGTACAGGACGTGTCTGCAGAGCCTGTTCGTACAAAAATGGCACTGCGAAAAATAAATTAGGCGGCATTGCGGTTCGAACCCACGCCCTGTGTGTGTCAAGCAGGTACGTCACGCATACGGCATGAAAAGTCGTTAGTTGAAACGTGTTAGAGGGGCACGCGCCGGTAAAGTGTATTGTGGATGTGTACTAATGTTACACAGCGATAACTCGGGAAAAAAAATTTGCTGACGTCAACCAAGGGTCACGTGATAAGTGTCACGTGACAACAAGGACTTGCAAAAAGTTGCTGACGTCATCCAAAGACCACTTGTTAAGTGTCACGTGACAACAATGACTTGCAAAAAGTGGTCTACGTCATCCAAGGATCACGTGATAAGTGCCACGTGACAACGATGACTTGCAAAAAAGTTCCTGACGTTGCATCTTAAACGCTTTCGCATTTCTGAAATGCAGTAGCCTGCTGTGATCTACAATTTTGCCGAAAGGACTGGTGATTTCACCGTCATACGCCCGCATACGCAAACGCAGGAAAAAATGAACAGCAAATGAAGTTGGTAATGGTGTCGGAAACAAAAGCAGGTTATTACGCCTGCGCACAATATATAGGCACGTTTGAAGCCATCGCTGAGCTCTTTGGTGAAAAAAAAATAACGAGGAGGAATGCCATAGAGGGAGACCGACTGAGAGAACGAAGGGAAAACTGAACTACAGAAAAACAAATTCTGAGAAAGGGCGGCAAAGTTTTTTCTTCTGACACCGGCTCAAGAAAGTGGGGGCGAGGTACGGAGTGGACGTGATTTTCACGGCCAAAAATAAGCTTGCGCGGATTTGCAGTGCTGTGCGTAAAAAGCTAGAGTCTGAGGGCAGTCGTGCTGGAACTGGTTGTTTGGTAGCGCACAGGAAGGAAACTAGGTTCACAGAGTGTAACACTGGAGTTGTCTACGAGGTGCCGCTCTCGTGCGGAAAAAAGTACATCGGCCAGACGGGTCGTTGTGTAAACGAGCGGATGGCGGAGCATCGTAGGTCGTTGAAGGGAGCGGCTTCCTCCAATCTCGCCATGCATTGCAAGGGTTGCGAAAAGTGCTACCCTCATTTGAACAGGACCAGCGTCTTGTTCAAACATAGCGATCAGGTATGCAGGGAGATGGTGGAGGCTTACCTAATCAAGAAAGACTCGGATTCCTGTGTGGCATCACCATCTGTGGCCTTGCTTGACAAGGAGATAACCTTTTTGGCCAATTTTCTTAAGACGAGCAGGCGATATGGGTCTTTGGCTTGATATCAGCGTGAGCGTTAAAGTTGTCGTGATTTTGTTTGTGCGCGGTTTTTTGGAAGTGTAATTGACGGCTGCATCACGGTGCACGCGAAGGGATAGTGTGTGATTGTGTTTCGGGTTGATTTTCGCGATTGTTGTGTTTTTTGTGCTTGTCTCACTGTGGGTAGAAGATACGTATATAGGCCTCTTCATGTGAATAAAAATTCAGTTGATAGTCTGCGCCCGTGTTGTGCCTTCTCGTTCTGTGTCTTCGTTTTTTGCGCAGTTTTCAGTATGAATTCCTACCAACTAGCCCAGTTCACCGTTCTTATTAACCAAAGGTAAATCAGAGCAGTCAGCGTTCTTCTTCGTTCTTCCGAACCGCTCTCCCCCCCCCCCCTCCCCCCCACACCTCGCCTTCTTAATTTTTTATTTTCAACTTGTTTATGTTTCCGCTCGAATTCATCGCCCACCTCTCCACATTTAAAACGATTATAATTTTCTTTGTAACTTTTTCGAAAGCCGCCGTGTGCTGGGAGGCTTGAAATTAACGGCCGACCCGTGCACAGGGAGTGGGCACGGCGGGATGGCATTGTGGCGGCCGAGAATGCGCACGGTTGCCTCACCACGCTGCACAGCACGACGCTCGTCCATAATCCAGGCCGGGAATATGCTTCCTCTCCGCATTTAATGTCTCTTTTGTGGGTGTAGGGCGTTCATTGTTTCGCTCGGTGGCGTGCTTCCTTTTGCTGTGCACTAATTCATTCGGTAAGACTTTCTGCGCGGAAAATGTTAAAGCCCTCGGTGAAGCATTTGGGTTTCTCGTCGGAGTATGTTTGTTTCCGGCGAAGCATTTAAGAGTCAAGGGGATATCATTTAAGGCGCTGCTTTCTGTCATGATATGTCCTCTGCGATGTCGATTGCTTTGAAAATAACAGGAACAGAGAGTTTATTACCTCTTAAAAGAGGTGCTCTACAACCATCTTGCCTGCCACAGCGTCATTGATCTAGTAAGCAGGGCCTCTCAGACATCGGCGAAATGGCACGGGATGTTCTAATAGAGACAGTTATGGGAAAGTTGAAGAAAACTTAAATTAACTCAAAAGTAGTAAATGCCTCAGCAAATAATAATAAAGCAGAAAGAATAAATGAGCATAAGGTAACACAAACCGAACATGACACCTTTAACAGTTGTCGCAAAACATGAACGAAATTTATTCCTCTTGTTAGCTAGTATATTGGAGTGCCAGTTGAACTTGAAGGCAGGACACCGACCAAAAAGAGAGTACTGACGATATATCAGCTTAGTCTTTCTGTGGTCGGCGTCCTGCCTTCTCTTTCATGTACTATCTGGGACGAAAGTGGTATACTCCACGCCGCGGGAGCCGGAGCAACAGAAAACTGCGTTGCAACGCCATCTACAGGCGGCATCAGGGATCGAGCCAGCCAATGCGTGACCTTTATTATCAGCAGGCATGTCGCTTGGCTCGTTTCAATGTTTCGTGCTTTAGCTGGCCAAAATGCCGCAGTTTTCCGTTGCTCCGGCTCCCGCCGCTTGGAGTATACCACTATTGTCACCGATAGTACATCCCCGACCAAACGGGCTTCCGTCCAACCCTCGGCTACAGTTGCAGTGATAAACAAAAAGAACAAGACTATTTTTATTGCGTAAGCAATACCGCGCCAGGTTTCGAGCCGTCGCGTAGCTCCCGGCGGAGGCCGAGGTCAAACAGATGGAGCGCCGTTGCCATACCAACCGTTTCAGCCGCGCTCCACCAGGCGGCAAGACCGTCGCTGCGCCGCCGCCGCTGCCGCGCGCCTAGTCACGAGGTCTCGACGCATGTGTCGGAATGTGGAGAGAGGAAGCGGGAGGGAAGCGGGGAATAAATACGCGCGTTGGTTTGGTAGTGTTTATTGGGGTTTTACGTCCCAAAGCAACTGAGGCTATGAGAGACGCCGTAGTGGAGGGCTCCGGAAATTTCGACCACCTGGGGTTCTTTAACGTGCACTGACATCGCACAGCACACGGGCCTCTAGAATTTCGCCTTCAAGAAATTCAGCCGCCGCGGCCGGGATCGAACCCGCGTCTTTCGGGCCGGCAGCCGAGCACCGTAACCACTCAGCCACCAAATACGCGCGTTCGCCTCGGGCAAAACAGTTGCTGCTTGCTTACGCAACTTGCATGGTTTAACCAGAGCTAAACCCCAGCCAATTTTTAGAATCCGAGCTGAGTATTCACTGCACGGTGAAAGCGCACATAAGATCAGGGGGCCATCTTTTTATGCACTTTGTATTCGCAGCATGGAGGAATGCGAGGCAATGTGCGACCGGCTCTGCATCATGGTGGCGGGGCAGATGACCTGCCTGGGAACCCTGCAGCACCTGAAGGACAAGTTCGGCACGGGAACACCATGCAGCTCCTGCTTCCCTCCTCCCCCAAAACCGAAGACGGCGAAAGTGGGGGAGGCGCTGGGGAGGCTTCCCCCGGAAGCGGTGGGAGTGCTCTGGACAAAAAGTAGAAGAGCTGTTCCCGGGAGTCCGTGTCCTTGGTGCTCATGGTGTAAGTTCACTCCAAGACCCGCTACGCTACTCCAAGTTCTCTTTTTACGGAATGCTTTTCTCTTTTTACCCGCCCAATAATTTCGCCTCTTTCGCTGTATGTAGAGCCATTCTGTAGTCATTTCCAACATTCTCGCACAAAACCTTTGAATATTGAAAAATTGTAAAATATTTTTTATGGAAATATTGAAGGTAATGGTCCATTCTTCTGATGTGTAACAATATCTTTCTTTTAACGTGGTTCCGTTGACCGTATCGAGCAGTTAAGACTGCCATAGAAAGCCAATAGGGAACGCTTTTCACGATAGAAAAAAACGTTAACACGAAAAAAATGCAAGACTGCTGGCGGCTGGTCTGCGGATATATTGATTGTTATACTGAAATCTTACATTGTATCAATCAATTGCTTTCACAAACTGTTTTCCGCTAAAAAAATGCTTTTGTCCACAATTGTTGGGTGCGGTTCAAGAAAATTCTTTGCGTACATTGAAAAATTCCTGAAAAGAAGCTCGAGTGGCGTGCTATCAGCTTCCGCAGGGAGCCAACAAGAAGTGGAAGCTGCGTGCTTGAAGCTTGCGCCATCTATTAGTTCCATAGGTAGCCAGCACGAACTGCGCATGCGGTACAAGTAGGCGGTGTGTACGCAGTACCTGCAGCGTTCAGCCTCTGGTCGCTATGCTGGGGATAAAATCCCAGGCGGCGCGACAGCATTTCGATGGAGGGCAAGTTTTAAAACTTAAAAACTTGTGGTAAGCCGTAAGCCGAGGAGCTTCACAGTGCGCGTGCACTGCAACTCGCCCAACTTTGCATGCTCTCGCCGAGGTGCGGTTTTTGCAGAAATTTAGGAAACATCATTTCGATCGTGAAAATTAATTTTGGTCAGCAGTAGCGGGATGATGATGATGATGAAATAACTTTATTTGCACCCGTCAAGGAATCAGAGGGCGAAAAAGACGAATCTTGACCGCCGTCATCTTCCTCCCCTCTCAGCAGGCTGGGATCCCTTGGGATTCAGCGGTGTCCAGGGCCAGACGGATGACTTCTTTTTGTTCTTGTTCTTTCTGGCTGACCATTAAAGCCTCCCAGGACTCTATATTCCTGTCTGGTTCGTTGTGGCTAGGGCATGTCCACACCATGTGGATCATGTTTGCTATTTCATTACACTGTTTACACCTGGGGTCTTGGATCGCCGGATGCCATCTGCTTAGTGCGAGTGGGTTCGGAAAAACTCCCGCCTGTAACTTTCTCCATATGACCTCTTCCTTTTTGCTGAGGCCCTTGCATGCTCCAGGTAATGTCTGTCTTCCTAATCTGTAATGGCTAAGAATATCTTGGTACGTGTTCAGCTCCTCGCTCGTCTGAAGGGGCTCTCTGCTCGACGAGACCGCATTGGGGTCCCGGTGTGTGAGTCCTCGGGCCAATGCGTGCGCTGTCTCGTTTCCCCGGAGGCCCTCGTGGGCCGGAGTCCAAACAAGGTTAATTAGTTCTGCCGGTGTCGGGCCGGCAGTCAGAATTTTGACTGCTTCGACAGATACCCTGCCTGCGTTGTAGTTGCGGATAGCCGATTTGGAATCTGTTATAATCACCCTGACATTCCGTTGAGTTAAAGCCAGCGCAATGGCTACCTCCTCAGCCGCTGTTGTATCTCTCTGTTGGGTGCTGCAGCACGAGACTCGGTCTCCGCCCTCCCTGGTCGCTAGGGCTACGAAACCCGTTCTGCCTTTATATTCCGCCGCGTCCGTGTAAACCACGTCCTGTCTATTGGCTAATTTTTTCTGCAGAGCTTTCGCTCTGTCCTTTCGCCTACCCTCATGGTGTACCGGATGCATATTCCTTGGGAGTGGTGGGATTCTGATTTTGTTCCTTATGTCTGTTGGGATATTCTCCGTGTGTTTGAGCCGCGCTCGAGGTTCGAAGCCTAGCTTTTCTAGAATTTTTAGCCACGAATGGCTGCGTAGGAGTCGTTGTTGTTGCGCTACTCTGGTAGCCTCAATGAGCTCGTCTAGTGTGTTTGAAATCCCCATGTTCAGAATTTTCTGGGTGGATGTGTACGGGGGGAGCCCCAGAGCGGTTTTGACGCCTTTCATAATTAGGGTTTCAATCTTGTTTTTTTTCTGCTTTGGCTAGCCGTAGGTATGGTGCCACGTATGTGATTCTGCTGATTACAAATGATTGAACTACTCTTAAGAGGTTCGTCTCCTTCATTCCCGCGTGTTTATTTGCTATTCTTTTGAGTAGCCTACACGTCTGGCTTACACTCGATTCGAGTTTTCGTATCGTTTCGGTGTTCTTACCGTTTGTCTGTATGCTAATACCCAGTACTCTAATCATCTCCACTGAGGGTATTTTGTCCCCGTTTACCGTTAGCGTTATCCGATGTTCATGGGGCTTCCTTTGTCTCTTTTGTGGGCCGAGGAAGAGCGCTTCCGATTTCTCGGCAGAACATTTGAGTCCTACTTGTTTTAGGTACGACTCAATTTCCTCGATCGCTCTTTGGAGGGTACCTTCGATGTGCGCGTCACTGCCTCTGGTAACCCAGAGGGTGAGGTCGTCCGCGTATATTGTGTGGTTGAGCCCTTCTATACACGCCAATTTCTGTGGTAAGCCAATCATTGCAATGCTGAAGAGTGTTGGTGATAGGACCGAGCCTTGGGGAGTACCTTTGTTGCCCAGCCTTATGCCTTTCTCTTCCTTCCCTCCTAGGCTGATAGTAACTGTTCTATTTGAAAGAAAGTCCTTCACGTAGTTGTATACCTTTCCCCCTACATTTAGAGTTTCTAAGCGTTCTAGTATAGCTGCGTGGTCCACGTTGTCAAAAGCTTTGGTCACGTCAAGGCCGGCTGTTACTCTGGTATCAGCTGTTTCGTTGTCTAGCACTTGTTCTTTAAGTTGAAGCATAACATCGCATGCAGAAAGATGTGTCCTGAATCCGATCATCGTGTCAGGGTAAAGCTTTTGTTCTTCTAGGAACCTGTTTAGCCTCGTTTGAATAACGTGCTTCATTAGCTTACCTACACATGAGGTAAGCGAAATGGGCCTCAGGTTTTCGAGACTTAGTTTCTTACCTGGTTTTGAAATAAGGACTAGGTTGGCCTCTTTCAACAAAGGTGGGATTCGGCCCTTGTCCCAACATTCTTGCATGTACGCTGTTAGGTTTCTAATTGATGCATCATCCAAATTCCTCAACATGCGATTGCTGATTCTGTCTGGATCTGCCGCAGTTTTAGTTCTGAGTATTGTTGAGAACGGGGCCACAGGCCCACCGCTGGAACCAGTGTTAAAGATGGGGCTTCTATCCCACCGCTGGAACCAGAGTTGAAGACGGAGGGGTCCTGGAGATGACTAACTCGTTTAGCCTCACAGGTACCGGCTCCGAATGACGATGTCGGACTGCGTTATCGAGGAAACTGTACAGAAGGGTTTATTCTACATATTTACAGATGAGAATCGAATGCAATGCGAATGCAATGCTATGCGAATGCTCCGATCACACAACAACATCCCGTTAAATACGGTTCGCGTTCCCTAGATCCCTGACTGGGGAACTTGGTTCGAATAACGTTGTCCAATCGGATGGGCCATTGATGACGCTGGCGGTACCACCCACGGCACGGGGCGGTGCTGAAGCTCTCTCGCTCTCTCACAGCTCGGGGGATGAGAAGGGGAAGACAGTCATCAAACACAGATGCGTCACCTTGACCACTGCCGCAAGTGTTCTGTGCGTTGCCTCCGTGGGAAAGCAGAATCCCGCAGTCTCCTCGCAGGTGGTTTAACCTTCTCGAACTCCCCCGCCGGATGGCCGAAGCACGAGACCCCTTCGACACAGCGTCTTTCAATTAGCAGCCTCGCTCAGCGTGACCTTGCGTAGCATCATCCAGTCCGGTGACCCGAAGGTCGACTCGGCCAACGTATACCGGTGCTTCTGCCGTGCTGCTGCCGTCGCAAGCTCCTCGCCGCAGCTTTGCCTAACGACGACACTCGTCTGACAGTAATTTCTCCCAGGCCGGTGGGAGACAGCCTCCTTCGATCGGTTCGGAGGTTCGGTGATTTGGAGTGCAACAGTCCCGGCCGTCGTCGTCTATGCTTCTGCCGCCGGCGCCAGGCCTCGTCATATCCCTTGCTTTGCGATGAGACACACCCGGCTCTCAGGACCACGTTGTCCACTCTTAACAGCTCGTCCGCGGCCCGAAAAATCTCGAATGGCCAGCGTTCACGACCGCTGGGCAGGAAGAGATGAGGCCGGAGTCGGGTGGAAGGGCTGGTTTCCAGAAATGGCATCCAAGCTCGAACATTCAACAAAGAATGGCATCAGTGGACTGTTCCACGAGACAGGGCACTGACCCACAAGCAAGCGCTCGGAATTTGCCAAAGACCCACCAGGCTTCCCACAATGACAACAAATGTTTACTTAAACATGACTGAATTTTGGCGTAATTTTGGGGCCGAGAAAGCGCAATATATCCCCTTTGAAATCGCCAAAGACGGACTGCTTGGACCAAGGTTAAAAATAAAAACCCACACACAGTAGGTGGTCCTACCAAGTACTCCTGTCTACAACAATCGGCTGAATCCATCAGCATTTCCGTGCGGTTTTCCGTTCCTGAAACGCATCGAGAAATTCTGTTTTTGGAGAGCAGGACTCCGTCTAAGCAAGCGACCATTTTTGGGGGGGACAAAACTGTCATAAGCATGTTTGAGACGATGATCAGTCTCAAATATGAACTTTGCGCCGTTCAAGTAGCTCTGGTAACCCGACAACATCTGTGCCGTCTAAACCAAACGCGCGCTCTTTGTCTAAAGCGCTTAACGCTTTTCTACATGTCAGCCTGCGGCTGACGTACTGAATATGGTGCTCTTCGTGGCCGTCGCCAACTTGCCTTAATTAAAATAGCACCCAGTCCTCTATCATTGACGTCACACTGGACTAAAAACTCTTTACCATAGTAAGTGGTCTGAAGCAAAGGTCTGGACAGGAGCGCTTCCCCCAGACGAGTTTTCTCTTCGGTCATTTCAGTGTATGTCAGTGAGGCTCCCTTTCGTCAAGGGATCAACGCTCCGTCTACGCGACTCTAAGCGTAGTTCTACTCGAGCTGCACTCCTGTGAGTGCCGTTATCTCTTGGTAGCATGTGAAATCGACACCTGTGATTTCTAACTCAGTGACGCCCTATCCTTTCTAAGGTAAGGAAAAAAAACAGTAACCGACGATCAACTTGTTTTAATTCAAAAGTAGCCTTTCCCTGCCTGATTTCATAAACACACACAGAAAAAAAAAGAGGAATAAAAAAAAGAAACAGCCACTTCGAATCGCCACGCGGGGGGGAAAGCTGACTCCCCGCCGCCGAGTTGAAAGGATTAGTCTTTCAGACGCGCCCGCCGGGGTCGCGCTTTGACTGATTGTACTGCGGTCAACTCGTGACAAAAGCTACTGAAAAAAAAACGTCCCTGACTTCCGCTTTCGCATCCGCGCCCCCTCGACGTGCTCGGAAAGCCTTGACAGTGCATGCAATGTCGATGACCGACTCTGGACGACAAGCAGTGACCAGCGCGAGAAGCTGCTCCCTGTTCTCGACACAAGCACGAAGCTCGGCCACCCTTTCGTCCTGCGCGATTCCTAGAATGGGGTGCCAAAAGTGAAGGACGAATCCCCCTCAAGTGCGCCCGCCGAACCCGCCTGCATGCGTCGTCTCGGTTGTTCGACGCCTGCGTTTGCATGCGCCGAGTACCGTGCAACCTGGCGCCTCCTGTTTTGTCGGGCCGCCTTGCCCTTTCTCTTACTGGCCCTTTGTCAGGACGACGCGGTCTAGGTTTTCCTGCAGGCCGATGCCCCTTGATGCACTTCGCGCCTGTTTTGCTTGGAAGACGTGCTCTCCCCTTTTCATTACTGCGGTCAGCCTTTGACTCGCGTGCCGCCTGACCAGTAACTGCAAGCGTAAGTTTACGAGGCGCAACGCGGGAAGGCTTCGCCTTTCTTTCCACCGCATTTCTTTCTTTCGCACCTGTCCGCGCATCCGAATTTAGGGCTTTGAATTTGATCCGTTTCCTCTTGGTTCTTGCCCTTTTTCTCTTTCTGCGCCTAGACTGTACCGCGTGCGTTTCTTGATCACAACTAGCTATCTCTAGTTTTTCCGTCGCACTTTGGAAATTTTCCTCTAATTCAAAACTGGCCTCTGTGCCTTCGCAGCAGAGTGCCAGCTCCACGCAGCTGACAGACGGACATGAAACTGCGCCTGAGATCCCCAGCTCATTCCTTTGGGGTTTGTCCTCTGCAGCTTGTCTGTCGCTTTGCGCGCCATTCTCTGCATTGCAGTGCTCAGCTACAACTGAGCCCGCCGCTCTGCGCGCCATTCTCTCTACTGCAGTGCTCAGCTACAACTGAGCCCGCCTGGCTGTCGCTCTGCGCGCCATTGTCTACATTGCAGTGCTCAGCCACAACTGAGACCGCCTGGCTGTCGCTCTGCGTGCCATTCCCTGAACTGCAGTGCTTAGCTACAACTGAGCCCGCCTGGCTGTCGCTCTGCGCGCCATTCTCTCTACTGCAGTGCTCAGCCACAACTGAGCCCGCCTGGCTGTCGCTCTGCGCGCCATTCTCTACTCTGCAGTGCTCAGTTACAACTGAGCCCGCCTGGCTGTCCTTTTGCTCGGCAGTCTCGCCTTCTGCTTGCGCCAGCACTGCCAAGGTAGCCTCTCCGGAGCCTTTGTCACTGAAGCCACTGTGACATCCCAACTCGCTCTTACCGCGGTTGTTACTCTCAAAGGGGGTTTCCGCTGTTTCTACCTCGAAACCTTTTCCGATATTAAAATCTCCCTTTTCGCGGTCCTGCCGGTTTGACGCCTGTATCAGCTCTACTGAAAGTGTCGCGCTCGCAACTGTCCCGACAAAGTTGTCCGTTGCCACTCCTACCTCACTTGGGGGAGAATCCTCGCACTCGTGTAGTTTAGACGCTATCTCGGAATGCTCTCTCTTAGCATTACGTCCAACTTCTCCGGACACGGTCTCGGATTCTGCGGCTTCTCTTGGACCACCGCACCGGTTGAACGCGTTCTCTGCCACTTCCCTCGTGGTGTCGCGATTTACCAACGCGGCTACGGTCACAGACTTTTCGGGTCTTATCTGCGGACCTATTTCATAAGCATCGCTTGCTCTTTCAGGACTTCCGGCTCTCACACTACCGCCCTTTCTTCGTATTTCGTTTTGAAGTTCTAATATCTTTAGTTTCCTTGTTTCAATTTTAACCTTCCACTGTTGCCGTTGCCGTTCCTTCTCTTTTTCCCACTCTCGATCAGCTTGCTCCTTACGTGCTTTTTTCTCCCGATCGGCTTTCTCTTTAGCCTCCTGGTCGGCTTTCTCTTTAGCCTCCTGGTCGGCTTTCTCTTTAGCCTCCTGGTCGGCTTTTACTTTGCGGGCTTTTTCCCCTTGTACCAAATTCCACGTATCTACCAGCAACTGATCGTTATGCTTGACTTGTTTAAGAATGAATTCGCCCAATTCAATTTTGGTTAGTTTGCTAGGCACTTCAACTGACAGTTCCTCGCATATCAACAGCAAGTCCGACTTGTACAACCTCATTAGGTCCATGACAACGCTTTCTCCGCTTTGGCTCTGCTAACACAACAATGCCTTGAGAATAACCCCTCTCAAACGACAAAGCCCTGATTCCCAGTCAAGATTATTCTCTGAATCTTAAAGCCTGGCGAATCCCATAGCAAAAGCCAAAACGCTCACCCGTGGAGAAAGCACGATGTCGCACGGTCCATCCCACCGCTGCCACCAGTGTTGAGAACGGGGCCACAGGCCCACCGCTGGAACCAGTGTTAAAGATGGGGCTTCTATCCCACCGCTGGAACCAGAGTTGAAGACGGAGGGGTCCTGGAGATGACTAACTCGTTTAGCCTCACAGGTACCGGCTCCGAATGACGATGTCGGACTGCGTTATCGAGGAAACTGTACAGAAGGGTTTATTCTACATATTTACAGATGAGAATCAAATGCAATGCGAATGCAATGCTATGCGAATGCTCCGATCACACAACAACATCCCGTTAAATACGGTTCGCGTTCCCTAGATCCCTGACTGGGGAACTTGGTTCGAATAACGTTGTCCAATCGGATGGGCCATTGATGACGCTGGCGGTACCACCCACGGCACGGGGCGGTGCTGAAGCTCTCTCGCTCTCTCACAGCTCGGGGGATGAGAAGGGGAAGACAGTCATCAAACACAGATGCGTCACCTTGACCACTGCCGCAAGTGTTCTGTGCGTTGCCTCCGTGGGAAAGCAGAATCCCGCAGTCTCCTCGCAGGTGGTTTAACCTTCTCGAACTCCCCCGCCGGATGGCCGAAGCACGAGACCCCTTCGACACAGCGTCTTTCAATTAGCAGCCTCGCTCAGCGTGACCTTGCGTAGCATCATCCAGTCCGGTGACCCGAAGGTCGACTCGGCCAACGTATACCGGTGCTTCTGCCGTGCTGCTGCCGTCGCAAGCTCCTCGCCGCAGCTTTGCCTAACGACGACACTCGTCTGACAGTAATTTCTCCCAGGCCGGTGGGAGACAGCCTCCTTCGATCGGTTCGGAGGTTCGGTGATTTGGAGTGCAACAGTCCCGGCCGTCGTCGTCTATGCTTCTGCCGCCGGCGCCAGGCCTCGTCATATCCCTTGCTTTGCGATGAGACACACCCGGCTCTCAGGACCACGTTGTCCACTCTTAACAGTATGTTCAACTCCGCCCTAACTTCTCCGATGGTGATGGGCCCATCTAGAAGAGGATTCTCTACGCCCTTGTACTCGGGGAGGGGTGTGGGTGGTGTGCACCTCAAGTACCTGTCCCTCACTTCAGAGATTAGTTGATCGCTAGTGCCTTCGTATTTATATACGAGTTTCTGTAGTTGTTGTCGTGCCTCATACTTTGTCTTGTCCGGGTCTAAGAGATGTCTGAGCATTTTCCACGTGTTGGCTTTGCTGATTTTGCGGTCCATCTGCTCGCAGATACTACCCCAGTTTTGTCTGGTTAAGTTCAGCGCGTGCTCCTCGATATCTCTATTCTGTTTGGCTAGGAGCTTACGTATGCTTCTGTTCCCCTTGTTTTGAGCAAGTTTTTCTTCTAGCTTCCTTTTCTTGCGCCACAGGCCTACAATACGCCCGTCTACCTCTTCTTGCGTTTCGTCTGCTTCCACCTCTTCGGTGGCTTCTTTAACTGCCGCGAGAATGTATGTGCCCCTAGATTCTATTTCCCTGATTGCGTCTCGGGTATGAAGGTTCGCCCTGAATAGATCCCAATTTACCGCTGCGACCTTTTTGGGTTTCGGTGTGGGCGGTCCGTCTTCTACCACGATCTCAATAATTTTGTGGTCGCTTCCTAGGTCCTCCCCCGTGTTACACCACCTTGCCATGATTTGGCCTCCGGTGAGTGTTAAGTCAGGTGTAGTGTCCCTACTCACGCTATTGCCCTGTCTTGTTGGTTTGATGGGGTCAGTGATCAAGATGAGCTCATTGTGGAGAATGCTGTTCCAGAGTTCTCTGCCCTTGATTTGCGCATATTTGTATCCCCATGCGGGATGATGAGCGTTAAAGTCCTCGACAATGACGATAGGGTTTTTGCCCGCTATCTGTTTAGTTTTTGCGAATAGCCTGTCGAAGCCGCAATCCTTTCTCTGTTTCGGAGAGCTGTATACGTTTAAGACGAATAGGCTTTTCTCTCTCCGCTTACGCGGTATCATTTCGATTAGAGTGTGATCTAATTGGACGTGACCTGTCTCGTGCTGCAGCGCGGTAACGTTGCGTTTGACAAGGGTGGCAACCTGCGTGTTGTCCCCTCGGCCCGGGTATGATTTGTAACCGGGCAGCTTCGCGTTTTTCCCGCACTCTTGTAAAGCTATAATTTCGGGTTTGTCTCCGTTTGCAAGGAACGATTGTAAAACGGCCCGTTTACGCAGAAAGCCCCTACAGTTCCACTGCCAGACAGTATTATTGTTCTTTGGCCAAGACATTTTTGGTTGCTTGGAATTCCGCGTATATCCGTTGGTCCCTTTTCTCAAATTCCGCCGTGAGAGCAGCGTCTCGCTTTGCAAATTCTACTCTGATCGTTTCTGTGACTTGTTTCATGAATTGCATTAGCGTTCCGTTCAGTAGTTTCATGTCCTGTTGTTGTTTGTCGTTTAGTTGTTCGAATTTGGTCTCAAGATCCGACTCTTTGGTACGTTTCTTTTTTGAAGGGGGTTTTTCAACCTTCGCTGTCTCTACCTCTTTATCCTGCTCCACTTGCATAGGCGCCATTGCCTTTTCCTGTTGCGGTTTGTTTTCCGCGGGTTGTTTAGCTGTCGTTTCTAGCATTTTGATCCGCTCTTCTTGCTTCTTAATATAATCAGTTAAAGTCTTAATATGATCTGCCTGCTGTTTAATAAGTTCTTTTAATTCTTTAACTGCCTCGGAGTCCTGGGAAACTTTAGCTGGCCAGCTCACCTTTGCAGCTTGCTCCTTGCGTGGCTGTTGCTGTCCGGTTTGTAGCCGGGGGAAGGACTCTGACCGAAACCTCGTTCTGCTGCCGGATCTATTACGGGAGCGGCTGCTCTTTCGGTCTTCTTGCTTCGCTTCTTCAGCCTCCTGTTTGGCTTCCCATTGGCGTTTCTTGACAATATAAGGGGTGCGAAAGAGATTTTTGCACCTCTTGTCCCCGGTGTAGTGTTCTTTGCCGCATAGTTGGCACTGCGGCGTACATTGGTGCCCCTCGGGGGGCGATGTCATGCCACAGCCGCGGCACTTGGTCACTTCACTGTCGCAGACGTCCGAGCGGTGGCCAAGACCTCCGCACTTGTAACAGACCTCATAGCGTTTCTTGTACAGAAAGCACTTGAAAGTGATTCCGCTCAAGACTACTCTGCGTGGTACTTTCTCTTCTTCGAAGGTGATTAGGAAAGATTTGGTCTTCCCCATTCTTCGTGCATCTATAACTAGAGGGTTGAATCCGTTAATGTTCAGTGCTTCTAGTACATACTTGTGTGTGTGTATTCCTCATCGATTCCATGGATGACTCCCCTGCCGCAACTCTCTGGTGCGTTCATGTAGGTGGTCACACCGCGTTCCTTGTCTCCGATCTTGACAGTTTCAATTTTCTCCACCTTCCTCGCGTTTTCGTAGCTAGGCGAGTGGTAGGTAATCGTTCCTTGCTTGGCGTTTATAGCTAGTCTGTCCTTCAGTGCCTCCTCGTCCTTGATTCCGGCTTTCTCCCTGATTGCCGCCGCAATTCTCATCTCGGTGGTGTTCTTCAGCATTGTAAGTCCTTCTTTGGGACGCAGAACTACTTTCCATCCGGTCGCTGGAAGTCTCGGGAGGTCTGAGGCTATCGAACGTTCAGCGAGTTTCCGTCCCGCCTCTCTGTAGGCTCTCGTGTCGCTGCCGTCGGTCGTCGCAACAGTGGCGGCGTTCGCTGCCGCCGCGTCTCCGGCACCATGTTGGCGTCCTAGGTGGCGCTCGTCGTTCTCCAATTTTTCCGCTCGCTTCTTCAGTCTCATAATCCATTCCTCTTTTTCTTTTTCTTTGGGGTCGATGTCGGTTCCCACCACCGTCACTTCCATCGTCATCATGGAGCCGGGCGTGGTCGGCGATGGCGGGAGCTCGCCGGTCGCCGCCCCCCCGGTCGAAGTAGGCCTATCGTGGCGTGTAGCGCTGGCGAACTTGGAATGACGATACAGTCTTTAAAGATGCACTTACAGGCACAAATGTGGTATCCTCGGGTTGCTTGCACCTTAGGAAACAGGTTTCAAAGACATTCACAGTCAACGTAGGAAAAAATCTGCCATGAAATCACTGATTTCGCGGAGCCGACGTGAACGCGTCCGTACTCCTGGACGCCCCCTGGCGGTCCTCACCACAGTAGCGGGAGCATCTTTTTTGGAATGTAAAAAGGGCCTTGTGAATGACATTTTGGTGTCATAGTTAAAGTATCGACGGGACTTTAGTACACTCTGTATTCAAAACTCTTCAAACCTAGATAACAATGCTCCAATCCGCCTGGTTACACATGTATGTGCGTAACACTGTCAGCTGAGTGTTTTCAGCAGTGATGACTTTCAAAAGCACTTCCTTAGGGACGGTGTGCATAATCAAAATGAAAGTGGCTCAACATCATGTCCAAGCTATCACACGACAGCACTCTTGCTACAATTTATTGATTTATTTCGAATACCCTCGGGGCCCGGGTCGGGCGTTAGAGGGGAGTGGAATACACCACATAATTAAGATAAAAGCACAGGCATACATATATATATATATATATATATATATATATATATATATATATATATATATATATATATATATATATATATATATATATATAGGGGTGTCAAGAACAGTGCAAAAATAGTAAGGAACACCAGAAGGTAACAATAAAGATCCAAGAATTCAATACAAGTGCTACAAGTAAGGAACACCAAAATATAACTGTAGAACACAATACAAGTAGTAATACGAGTGTAAAATATAAATAAAACAGCGCGTAACGATTAATCAGGAACACAAAAATGAGCTTTTAAGGCATTTTTGAACAATGTAACATCAGTAATAGACACAAGATCTTCGGGAAGGTGGTTCCACTCTGTTATAGAGCGCGGAAGAAATGAATTATGAAAGGTATTTGTGTGGCATGCGAAAGATCCAATTTTATGACGATGGTCCACGCGATGTGACACATAAGAGGGCCGGTGGAGTAAAAGATCGTGAAGTGTGTCGTGGTAGTATATTTTATGGAGCAAACAAAGTCGCTGTATCTGAGGCCTCAAGGAGAGTGGAGGTAGGTGTAACGTGTTTTTCATGTTAGTTGTGCTTGCAGTACGATAATAATTACTGAGAATGTAGCGAGCAGACCGATTCTGAAGAGCTTCGATGGTTGTTACCAGATGCTCAAGGCCGGGATCCCATACAGAACAGCATACTCAAAGTTTGGACGGATAAGTGTTTTATAAAATTGTAATTTAAGAGATGAAGAAATGTTCGCGAAATTACGTTTCAGATAGCCTAGAGATCGGTTAGCGTTGCTAGTTATATAGTTGATGTGCTGTTCCCATGATAATTTGGATGAAAATAAGACGCCCAAGTATTTGTAAGATGTTACGTGTTCAAGGGGGGAATCCTGAAGATTATAAGAAGAAACATTAGAGTTCGAGATACATGCATTAAGTTACACTTGTTAGAGTTAAGAGTCATTAGACAATCCTGACACCATGCAGTTGCTGAGTTAAGGTCTGATTGCAGAATCTTTTCGTCATTAGGATTGGTTATTTCGCGATAAATTACACAGTCATCTCCGAAAAGGCCAGCGCGAGATTGAATTTTGGTGGGTAAGTCATTTATGTAAATTAGAAAGAGCAAGGGAGCAAGAACGGAGCCTTGTGGCAATCCTGAATCAACGGGGACATAATTGGAGTCGATTTCGTTAATCGTTACGTATTGAGAGCGATTAGTAAGAAAACTTCTCAACCATGCAAAAACGTTGGGATCCAGTTTAAGTTGGTGTAACTTAAAGAGCAGTGGAGTGTGTGATACCTTGTCAAAAGCCTTAGAAAAATCTAAAAATATACAGTTGACAACACCGCCGTGGTCGAGGACGCTGCGTTTCACATGAATAATATTTTCTGAAGCCATGTTGGGAACTATGAAAAAAAGATTGAGAATCAAGATGGGTAGCGATTTGGGATGATATGATATGCTCAAGAATTTTGCATGGAACACATGTCAAAGATATGGGGCGACAGTTTTTAACATCATGCTTTCACCATTTTTATGTATGGGAACCACCTTCCTTACCGTCCAATCATCAGGAACCAAGCCGGTGGATAAAGATTGGTCGAAAAGTTTTGTTAACATGATAGATGAATAAAATTTGGTGTTTTTAAGGAATTTTGACGTGGTACCATCAGGACCAGAAGCAGAAGAGAGCTTCAGGCAATCAATGATCTTTTCGACACCAGCTGGATTAACTGTGATGGGAGGCATTGGCGATAGCGAAGGTATGTCGAACAGAGGTTTAGGGACGTCTGCATGACTAGAGAACGATGCTGCAAAAAAAATCGTTGAATGTAGAGGCACATTGTTCATCTGTTAACGGTAGACCATGTTTGGAGTTAATAATCATCCTATCGCTTTCAGGGCCTTTTAATGTTCGCAAGAACTGTCGAGGATTAGAACGTAGCAGATTGGGGAGGGTGTGTTGAAAGAAATAGCGTTTTTATTCCCGTAAAGCGCGACTTTAACTAGCATTCGCGGTGCGATAGGCTTGCCATTGCTCTGATAGTTTTGAGGTTTTAGCTAGGCGGTATAAACGCTTCTTTTCATTGGCTAGTCTTCCGAGAGCTTTATTATACCATGGTGATTTGGTGCACTTAATTACTCGTACGGGGATGTGCTTGTTGATGAGCTCGGCTGCTTTGTTTTTGTACAAGTCCCAGTTTAATTGTAGGCTGCGATGTTCAAAATTGCTTAAACATTTCTTCACAAAAAGAAGATAATGCACGATTAATTTCGTCGTAATTTCCTCGGCTGTAATTCCTAACAATCTTCATTTTTTTGCCAGCTCGGGGGGCAGAGAATCCCAGCGTAAATTCAAGGAGTGAGTGGTCGATAAGTCCTGGAAGAGTGCTGAGGTTTGAAATTGATTCAGGGCATGTAGTTAAGATAAGGTCAAGAGTGTTTTGCTGCACAGGCGATTCGAGGCTGCAGGCAACGCTACCCGTGCAGCAGCTAAGCAAGCCCCTTGTTTTCTGCAGATCGCTACCTGGCACATGCGCATCTGCATCTACATGGTCATCCTGAACGAAGCACGGATCCTGGCACCACAGCAGCGCCCTTCTACGGCAGGCCTGATGATATAAGCCGTCGCGGGAATCACCGAGCCATCATTGCTGCACAGGCGATTCGAGGCTGCAGGCAACGCTACCCGTGCAGCAGCTAAGCAAGCCCCTTGTTTTCTGCAGATCACTACCTGGCACATGCGCATCTGCATCTACATGGTCATCCTGAACGAAGCACGGATCCTGGCACCACAGCAGCGCCCTTCTACGGCAGGCCTGATGATATAAGCCGTCGCGGGAATCACCGAGCCATCATTGCTGCACAGGCGATTCGAGGCAGCAGGCAACGCTACCCGTGCAGCAGCTAAGCAAGCCCCTTGTTTTCTGCAGGTACAGTGTGACTGTCATACCTTTTTCGCGAAAAGCAGCCCTCGAATCGTGTGTGCACAATGACTGTTGCGTCTCTTGCAAAAGAACTTGAAGAATTCAAGCAAATGTTTGAAAAAAGAATGAAAGAAATGCTTCAAGCCATCAACGATTCAAAAACAGAATTAGCACAGCGTTCGAAAAGCGAATTTGACGCATTAAAGGCTGAGATTGAAAGTTTCAGGTCAAGCATGACTTTTATGAATCAAACATTTGAAGAACTAAAGACCGCGCGAGCTGCCATCGACGCCCAGTGCAAAACGCTTGCTGATAGCAACAGGCAGCTTGCTGATAGCAACAGGCAGCTTGCTGATAGCAACAGGCAGCTTGCTGATAGCAACAGGCAGCTTGCTGATAGCAACAGGCAGCTTGCTGATAGCAACAGGCAGCTTGCTGATAGCAACAGGCAGCTTGCTGATAGCAACAGGCAGCTTGCTGATAGCAACAGGCAGCTTGCTGATAGCAACAGGCAGCTCGCTCACCGTGTGGAGCTCACCGTGGAGCAGTATTCCCGTCTTAACAATCTTGAGATAAAAGGCATCCCACTGACACAAAGTGAGGACTGCATCCAGATAATGCAAAAAATGGGCGACGGGATCAGCTGTGGTGTTGGGATTGAGGATTTTGAAGTTGTGCATCGGGTTCCTACACGTTCTGACGAGAAGAATCTGATAGCACGTTTTCGTTCCCGCGAAAAGCGAAATGAGTTCTTCGCTAAGGCTCGGAAGATGCGGCTGACAACGAAAAGTCTTGGTTACTCGGCACTGCATGAAAATGTTGCGTATGTAAATGAACACCTCACACCATCTAACAAAAGGCTGTCTGCAGCGGCGATGAAACTAAAGAAAGAAAAAAATGGATGTTCCTTTGGGCAAACAATTGTGTCATCAGAGCCCGTCAGTCAACAGACAGCACTGTGTTCAGGATAACATCCGAGAAGGATTTGCAGGTTTTTTCTGAAATTTCAACCGCATTAGCCATCAAATGAATGCATTATTTTTCAACCAGATTTGGCAAATAAACTAGGCGGAAACAATCTTACTTGGGCTGTACATTTTAATGTGCGGAGCCTAAGGAAACATTTCGATGAGGTTGCTACCTTCCTACAGTTAACAAACCATCACTTTTCAATCATCTGTTTTTCGGAAACTTGGCTTCACCCAGAAGACGAAAAACTGTTCTGCTTACAAGGTTACAATGCTGAATTTCTCCATCGCAGTAGCAGTCCCCACGGGGGCGTTGACATATACGTTTCATCCTCCCTCTCTTACAATACGCGGGATGATTTAAACAATCACGTGAATAAGTGTGAGTCCGTGTGGATGGAAATGGAAAATTTTTTGCCTCAGTACAACAAAAAGAAAATAATCGTGGGCACTGTTTATCGCTCCCCTTCCTCTTCAACTGTTGACTTTTACGACTCTTTCTCTGCTACGCTTGAAAAAATATCTATCGAAAACAAGAACGCGCTAATATTGGGTGACTTCAATATTAATTTACTTGATGGTACATGCCCAGGTTATGAAGAGTTCATTAACTGCTTTAGTGGATTTGGCTTTGGGTCTCTTGTAAACATACCGACCCGATGCGTGCCGCATAATCCATATTCATTGTTGGACACTATTCTATCTAATGTTGAGCTTTCGCCGAATGTTGGAGTAGCAGAGGTCAACTATGTGGTGTTTTTTTACTTTAACTCCCATCAACTAATTATGTTCAGACGAAACTAGATATGCAGGATTACAGTGATGAAATAGCAGGGACAGATTTCTCAGCAATTTTTTCAAGCTCAGACGCTGAACAGGCCATTCATACGTTCTCAAGTCTCGTAACAGCTGCAGTTACATCCTGTACAAGACATATATCGACCAAACGGTATCGCGCACCTCGCTGTCCCTGGGTTTCCCCACATATACTGGAATCATTGAGGAAAAAAGAAAACTTATATAGAAAAACAAAACGACAACCATTTAATACGCGTCTTTTACATCGCTACAAGATTCTATCTGAACAAATAAACCAGTCCCTTAAAAATGCGAAAAAAAAAAGTTTTTGAAACCAAGCTTATCGAAAGCAGTAGTAATGCGAAAAGAAAGTGGGAACTGATTAATCTATTCATAAACACGAGACCTAGTCAACAATCTATTAAGACTATCGAGAAAGATGATTCAGCTCTGCGCCACCCCTTACCAATAGCCAATGCGTTTTGTGAATATTTTTCCTCTGACACAGTTCAAAGCGTTGAAGTTCCTGTTCTATCACGTCAGCCGCCGTCCTTCTTTGTAAGAGCATGCACGCCTCAGGAAGTTTTAGGTGTAATAAGCAACCTAAATAACACAGGTGCTGGATTACACAGTATACATTCTTCCCACATTAAAAGTGTCAAGCACCTAATTTGCGAGCCTCTCTGTCACGTTATCAATGTCATTTTTGAAACAGGAGTTTTTCCTACTCAATTAAAACGGGCTAAGATAGTTCCAATATTTAAGAAAGGCGACCGATCACAAATGCAGAATTACCGCCCTATTTCTATACTTCCCTTCTTAAGCAAGGTTGTAGAAGAGCTACTAGAAATCCAAATGCATTCCTATTACGCCAAATTTAATATCTTGTCTCCTTTTCAATTCGGTTTTAGACGTGATCATTCAACGGAAAGTGCTCTGTTATATTTTTCTGACTGGATCAAAAGACAACTTGACAGCGGTACGATAGCCGGTGCTGTCTTCATAGACTATACCAAAGCCTTCGATAATATTACTTATTGCATTCTTTTTTAAAAACTCGAAAGCTATGGTATTACAGGCCCGGCGTTGACCCTGATCAAAAGTTATTTATCCGAAAGGTACCAGAGCGTGTGCATTGAAGGTATATTGTCATGTCCTAGACTAATTAATAAAGGAGTGCCCCAAGGTTCAATTCTAGGTTCCCTCCTTTTTCTAACCTATATTAATGACCTTCAGACTTATTTAAATACAACCCAATGTCTCTTGTACGCTGACGACGCAACCATCATGGCAACTGGTAACACGTCTTCTGAATTAACCACAAATCTTGACTCGTTGCTGCTATCTTTAGAGAACTGGAGTCACGCTAACTGTATTAAAATTAATCAGTCTAAAACCAGTTTTTTGGTATTTCACGCCCCTCAAAGAAAAATTACTCCACATTTATCAATAACTATCAATAATTTTCCCATACCGCAAACACATTCTGCTACATTTCTAGGTGTGATAGTTGACTCGAACCTAAAGTTTAATCATCATGTTGCCTGCGTTGTTAACAAAATTCGTTTCGGAATAAGGGCTCTTATCAGAACAAGGCCGTTCTTTAGCTTACATACGTTGCTTTCAATCTATTACGCATTCATACACTCCCATATTAATTACTGAATCACTTCATGGGGTAGCACGTACAGAATTCATCTTTCTATACTCATTTCTATGCAAAAACAAGCACTTAAAATCATCACTTTCTCTTCTTTTACCCAGCCGTCTGCACCTTTGTTCCGTTTACTACATGTCCTGCCCCTTGAACATCTACACAAATTTCAGGTCCTGGTTTTTCTTTTCAAAGTCATCAATAGGTATATATGTGTTAATTTTGTCCCTGAAAATATAATTACTAATAATAACGTCACGCGTTTTGCTTTGTTGAACAATTTATTATTTCCAAAAGTACGGACTAATTATGGAAAGCAAACTACATCGTTCTTTGCCATCTCCACTTGGAATAATTTGCTCCCTTCACTGAAAACCCCAATGTCATTGTACAAATTCAAAAAAATGTTAAAACACCACTTGTTTGAATCCTTAGATGTTTAATAACGGTTTTGTGTTTGCAATCACTATGTAACATTCATTTGCTGTACACTTCTTTCCTTTTTGTCTCTTTATTTGCCTTCCTTTTTTCTTTTTACCTCGGATTGTTGTGCATGCGCCGGTTTATGTATTCTGTTCATGTAGCCATAGGAGGCCCTATTTGCAGTCTCGACTTTTGGGCCTCCTGATGTATATACCCCATAACCATGTACTGTAAACATGAAATAAACTTGATTTGATTTGATTGAGCATGACTAGGGCATCTTGTAAGCAGTGTGACGATTTGAGAAAAATGGAACGTTGAGCACAAGTTAATAAAAGATTTAGATTCTGAATCAGTAGGAAGATTAGTGGGGCCATCCACGCCCCAAGAGATATTAGGGTAATTAAAATCACCCAAAAGAAAAATAGGAGATCCAGGATACCGAACACAGATTAGATTAATGACATCGTGAAGGTTGTTAATGAATTCGAGGTCTGGGTGGTGGACGATAACAGGCACCGACTATGATCTTCCTGCTTTTTATGTTTCCCACGGCATATCTAGATTGCTTGTCACATGTATTGCGCATGAGGATATATTATGGTCTACGGCAATTAATGCTCCGCCACCTGGCCTGCAATTTCTATCATTACGGTAAAAGTTGTAGCGTTTGTTACATTCCAAAATTTCATGGTCGCGTATTTTACTTGAGAGCCATGTTCCTGCTAGTACTACTACGTGGGCTGCACAAGAATCAATAAATGAACTTAACTGTTCACGGTTTTTCAGGACACTTCGAATATTAGTATACACAACAGAAAGCTCATTAAAAGATCCACGACCCCTCTGTGACCGCTAAGGTGATAAACTAGAAGGTTGGATGACGCCACTGGGAGAAGCGCTAGAGGATAGCGTAAGGTCAGCGACAGGTTTTTCGGTGGTCACAGGCTTGTTTAGCGGAGATTCAATAACGGTTTTCGTGGCAGGGTTGTAGGTGTAGCACTTCCCGTTCATGTGGAGCCTTTTATACTTCAATTGGTATGACGTGCTGCGAGTCTTGGCAAATTGTAAAAGCGTTTTTCTAGCTAGCCTAGTTGAGGGACAGAAGTCTTCGCCGACAGAAACCTTGTTCTTTTTTATCGTGTCTCGATTGGACAGAATTAAATCTTTGGTCCTAGAATGAACAAACTTGGCGATAATGGGCCTGCAAGAATTCTCTCCGGCACGTCCGAGCCGATGTGCACGCTCAATGTGCAGGCTGGTAACTCAGAGAGTACTGAAATTATCTTTTGTTCAGCGTCCGATGGGCTTTCTTGGGGCACTTCAGGTATGTTATAAAAGATTAGGTTATTGCGCCTGGATCTATCTTCGGCGTCATCTAGGCGTGCGTGTAAGTTAGCACATTCCTGCTGGAAGGTTTCAATACTTTCTTGTGTCACCAGCATATCAGTTTGCAGAGTGTCGATAACAGACACCTTTTCTTCCAGGCATGCTAGCCGGTCGACAACTTCTGTCAGTTTTTGACCTAAGCTATCTTGCTTATTACTAATTTCAGTAACTGAAGCTTGAAGTAGCTCTTGGCTGTTTTGCACCGCGACAGTTCTTGAGTGTACGTCGCGAAGCAGCTTTGATATTTCTTCTAGATCCATGGTTCGTGTATTAGCCTTTGTACCAGGGCCAGGGGGGCCAGGATTTAGTTCAACATCACCAGCAATTAGTAATAACACTTTCACGCATCAGCACACTCAGATATCACAGAAATAAGCACTTCTGGGCACGGAAAACAAAAGGCAACGATCTCCGGCTTTCTTGCTATACAGAGACGGATAGCAACTGACCAGCACAATGAAGCAACGGTTAGCATTAGTAGTCCGCATCGCCGTGCTGTCTCCGAGCCCACTGAAGGGTCCCTGTGGCGACGCTTGGTTTATATCGTCGGGCAGGGATGACGTCACTGTAGTCGATGATGAGAAGGTAGTTGGCGGGATCTTTAAAGCTGCAGCGCTGTAGATTAGACTGTCTTGCTCTGTGCTGTGGCACGTTTCCACTGGAATCCCAGGCTCGTGATAAGGCGCGAACAGGACGGTGCTTTCGTTGAAGGCGGCGTATCCAGAAGATGCCAGGAATGCGAAAATCTGCACAATGAAGCAACGGTTGCCATGCGGTACAAGTAGGCGGTGTGCACGCAGTGCGGCGTTCAGCCTCTGGTCGCTATGCTGGGGATAAAATCCCAGGCGGCGCGACAGCATTTCGATGGAGGGCAAGTTTTCAAACTTAATAACTTGTGGTAAGCCGTAAGCCGAGGAGCTTCACAGTGCGCGTGCACTGCAACTCGCCCAACTTTGCATGCTCTTGCCGAGGTGCGGTTTTTGCAGAAATTTAGGAAACAGATCATTTCGATCGTGAAAAATAATTTTGGTAAGCAGTAGCGGGAGCATCTTTTTTGGAATGTGAAAAAGGCCTTGTGAATGATATTTTGGTGTCGTAGTTAAAGCATCGACGGGACTTTAGTACACTCTGTATTCAAAACTCTTCAAACCTAGATAACAATGCTCCAATCCGCCTGGTTACACATGTATATGCGTAACACTGTCAGCTGAGTGTTATTCAGCAGTGATGACTTTCGAAAGCACTTCCTTAGGGACGGTGTGCATAATCAAAATGAAAGTGGCTCAACAGCATGTCCAAGCTATCACACGACAGCACTCTTGCTACAATTTCCCGTAGTGTCCATTCTTGTTAAATTATATGCCGTAGCCCAGTCGAAAAATACGGTAGAGCCGGTTCCAAAATACAACAAATTTTTGTCGTCCTTTCGTTACGGCAAATTTTTCTGTAGTATTTGCGAAGTTTTCGGTTGTTGCGACAGAACCAGCTCGGTCGTTACGACAGGGGACTGCTCAATACTACATAAAATTCTGTTACTACAGAAATTTGTTGTGAGGTCCAAAAGGAATATGTGTTGTGACACTGTTGTCTTTTTCGATAGGGGGCGTAACATATTCTTTTATTCTCAGCCTTTTGCAGCGATGAAAGGGTCGCACCGAGAAACATGTGGTGACGAGTATTTAGAGCGAACGCTCTACTCATCGGGTTTCAACATTCGATTTGGACGTGGATGAGACAATGACCTCCAATGGCTCACAAGGTCAAACTGAACTTAACTGCGCGGTGCTGTAGATCAAGCTATGGTAGTATGACCACGTGATCATATCAATACGACCATTGCGCCTTGACCTTGTGGGGACGCCTTCGTCCCCTGCGTTCGTTTTCCCGAATTGCACACCCCACTGTTGTTAGCTCCCCCCCGAACAGCACTGCTCTCAGTTCGGTTACTTTTAACTAACAGGGGAGGGCGCTCGCGTCGCAGCGACACCAACGCCACGGATGGCGTTTTCCTGCGCGCGCGCGAGGGATTGCGGGCTCTCTTCTGCTCGGCACCGGAATAGCTCGCGGACGTTTCGTGAGCCGCTCCGCTCTTCGCCGCGGAGCGACCTCGCGTGGAAACATGTTCCCCTCAGCTCGTCCCGTCCGACCTCGGAGATATTCCCTCTGCCCTACCGTGGGCGAACATTCGCTCGTAACTGTGCTGGTGAGTCGGATATCCTCGATTCCTCAGTGTATTTTGTTGCTAGCTGGCGTTATTGTGGTTATAGCAATAAATGCCTTGTTTGTGTCAGCCAGTGTGTCGTTCCTTTGTTCCCGCAGAGCAAGGCCCGCCGTGGTCGGCGTGCGCTCGGTAGCGTACGCGACCACGGGGTGGGGTCCGCGCGGTTTTGAACTGTGTCAGCCGCGGTTAAGCGGGGAGAACGTGTTTATCTCCCCAATTTAAACCCCACATCTGGCAGCCCAACGTGGGGCCTGCTCTTGGAACATTGGACGACTGTCGGTTCGGTTCGAGGAACGCTCTTTGTCCGGACTTGACAAGTGGTAGGCCTAGTGTGAATTTTGATCGCTAGGACCTGCGGCATGCTTTCTTGAGTGCGAGGTGTATTGTGCTGCAGCATGTTTGAACTTTTCGACATGCTCAGCATGTGTTTTTTGTCAAGTTTTTCCTGGAGTTTCTTCGCAAGAACCACTTGGTCCGCATCGAGGGAGCGCGAGGCCTGGCGCCCGCGGAGTTGCCGAGCCCAAAGCGAGTGAGTACGGAAGCCGCGTGGGTGGTCCGAGTTTTCTGTATATATTTTCTCGCTGTCTCTTTTTCGACTCTGGGAGTCGCGGCTCCGGGAGCCGGGTGGCCTAAAGCCACGGGTGCCGCTACGAGCTCGCTGGTATTGCAGCTCGGCACCGGGCGCTCCGACATCGTCCGATACGGTGGGCGCCGATCGCTCAGAAGCTGCTTTGTGCAGTGAGCGGGGAGGACCATCCCACAACGCTGATGTCTCCTCGCGGCTGCGCGCACGAAACCCGTTCCGGGTCTTTCTTTTGTTGGGGGTCGTTGACCGTCACTATGGTAGTGAGGCCTAAGGCTTTTCATAGCTGCCTGCGCCATGTCAAAAGTGACACGACCACCGGACCGTGGTGTTGAGAGGGGGCGCACTTTGCTGTCCGCCAGTTTTTTTTTTTAAAACCTCGCATGAACTGAGCATTCTCGTTCAACTCAAGAAAGGGCTTTGTTCACTCGAACTTTGCGTTGCACAGCCGCCCGACACGTTTTGCTAGCGAGTTGAGCATTGAGCCACCAGGCCCTCGTGTACGCCGTTTCCCCTCCCGTGACCTACGATAAAGGCGTGCGGAGTGTTTCGGAAATTTTGCAGATCCAGTGGAGCCACTCCGGCTTGCTGTCTTGTGCACATCGTCTCGCTGCCGCCTGCTGCGACGGAGCGGCCTGTATCCTGTTCGCCGCATCCATCCGGGGCAGCCGTGGCGAGACCAGACAGCAGCCACCTCTGGCTGCTGTTACCCTACAGACTACTGCAGAATCTTGGCCTGCAGTGGTCAACCGGCACTCCTCTTCGCGGGCCTGCGGACACGTAGTCTGCGGGCCATGCGAGTCGTCCCAGCGGAGACCTTCATGCCGCCTTCGGAATACCGCGGAAGACTGCGTGCACGCTGTCGGCGTGACCTCCGCTGCACGACCTGCCTACTGCGCATGAAGACCAGGAGACTCCTCCATAGCATGTAACTTGCAGGCGCGTGGGTCTAAGGTTGGGGGGATGTGGGGATGCCTTCATCCCCTGCGTTCGCTTTCCCGCATTGCACACCCCACTGTTGTTAGCTCCCCCCGAAAAGCACTCCTCTCAGTTCGGTTACTTTTAACTAACAGGGGAGGGCGCTCGCGTCGCAGCGACACCAGCGCCACGGATGGCGTTTTCCTGCGCGCGCGCGAGGGATAGCGGGCTCTCTTCAACTCGGCACCGGGATAGCTCGCGGACGTTTCACGAGCCGCTCCGCTCTTCGCCGCGGAGCGACCTCGTGTGGAAACATGTTCCCCTCAGCTCGTCCCGTCCGACCTCGGAGATATTCCCTCTGCCCTACCGTGGGCGAACATTCGCTCGTAACTGTGCTGGTGAGTGGGACATCTTCGATTCCTCAGTGTATTTTGTTGCTAGATGGCGTTATTGTGGTTATAGCAATAAATGCCTTGTTTGTGTCAGCCAGTGTGTCGTTCCTTTGTTACCGCAGAGCAAGGCCCGCCGTGGTCGGCGTGCGCTCGGTAGCGTACGCGACCACGGGGTGGGGTCCGCGCGGTTTTGAACTGTGTCAGCAGCGGTTAAGCGGGGAGAACGTGTTTATCTCCCCAATTTCAACCCCAGAACCTTTGGCCTTGACCTTGACTTTTGATTTCAGACAGTGGACACATCGACAATGGCCTTCAATTTGACATAAGGTCAAATCGAACTTAACAGCGTGGTGTTATGGCCGAAGCTATGGTAGTATGACTCTGCGATCACTATGACCATTGGGTACCTGTCCTTTACCTCTGACTTTGACTTTGGCATTTGATTTGAGACATTGGAGACCATGTTTAACAGAGCTTTCGCTCGTATAACTAGGTTCATGCCACGCTGAACCCCAGCCATTTTTTACGTCCGGCTGTCATCAAAGTAGCGATACGTTGCTGATCGCGATCTCTTTTTGTCCCTTGAATTTCAGAGTGTCCACGACTACCACATCTTAGAGAAGCTGCCATGGAGCACTGTTTTCGAGAAGGTTGAAGAGCTGGAGACGTCATTCACGTTCGCCCACGTTCTGATCCAAGACACAAACCTGGAGAAAATTTTTATCTCCTTCGCTGGCAAGAGCAATGCACCGGCAAGCGTTTGACATGACCTGCGTTTCTCGGTATCTTCGACTGAAATTATTGACCGATACGCCACGACATACAAGTTATATATCCGAAATTAGTGGTGTTTTGTTAACATACGTGATAGAAGTTTTCTGACGATCGTGACGATGAAGTAAAATAAACTTCGTTGTTTGAATCCACGATCTTATTTTATTATCTGGGGCTGTCCGCTAGAGCTCATGTGATAGTCCGATGCGGCAGTATTGCTCGTAGTAGGCTCCTAAACTTCAGCTAACTTTAGGCTCGGCACTACATTTAGCAATAAGTGGAAACGAAAATATTCTTTAGAAAGGGAACACTCGGCATAAGGCGAAAGGATCGAAATCCTGAAGCAGATATAGCGCGCTTACTAAGAAGTACAGGCGTTATCCACGCGAATACAATTACTGCATTTAAAAAAAAATGTGCCCAAATAAAGCTTCAGACTACTTCATGGACTACAAAAATAGGCCTAACTGCAAAAAAAGCAAAATTTGTATCCTTCTCAGCAGCATTCTTAAGGAAGAAAATACGAGAGAATTCAGGTTAGTGTGTAATGTTTTTGCGAGACTGGGCTTTGCTACAGCAGTTGCGGTGCATGTGTTAGGAGGGCCGCTAAGAGAAAGGAAATATAAGTGTGCTGCTCTCCCCACTGCTTTTTGCACAACGAGCTGCGAAAGTGACACTGACGCTGTCTCCAGAACACGGCCCCAAGAAAAAAAAGCGACTGTGGCTCAACTCAGCTGAGTCAGCATATACAGAGCGAAAGCTCTGTTAAGCATGGTTAATTATGGTTTAGCTTTTGTTCATCTTTATTTTTCAAAATTTCAGGGAGAGAAAATTTGTTTAGCGAGAGCAAATCACGTGATGCATCAAGTGCCACAAGACGAAGAGCGAGCGTCCAGAGCGGCGGACGTGACTTCCAAGCGCAAGAACAAATCACGTGACAAATCACATGACACAACTGGCGAGGAGGAGTGGCCAAGCAGCGGCGGACGTGACTGCCGAACTGCGTCGATGAAGAAGGGCGA
Source organism: Amblyomma mixtum (assembly GCF_055824585.1). Lineage (NCBI taxonomy): Eukaryota > Metazoa > Arthropoda > Arachnida > Ixodida > Ixodidae > Amblyomma > Amblyomma mixtum. The sequence goes on along the minus strand of NC_143012.1, from coordinate 97,222,212 downwards.
GGCACCTGCCACGCGCAATTTCTCACATGCGGCGCGCCTCCCGTTAGAGGTCGAATCTAAGAGCCAGAAGACCTTCAGACTCAGCATGGGAGGAGTTGAGCTTTTTGCTCTAAAAAGTTGCGGGGCACCTCCGACAGCCCGCTGTCCTGCCCATAAAAGGCGTCACCATCTGGTAGCCTCCAAGAAATGGCCACGCGGGATAACTGGGTTTGGAACAGATGTTCCGCAACTGGTATGACCGAAGAGCTCTGCCTACCACCATTTTTTCGCCTTGGAAGACGATGGGCAGTTGTTTTACAAGAGCCGCAATGAATACAAATGGTTCCAGCACACTGAGTACAAAGCTTTATTAAACAGTGTATCGCACAGAAATTAAAATTACATTACAGCCACAGTCTGAATACACACATCAAAATTAAGTCTCTGCAACCCCCCTATCAAGCCCAATCGCAGCCTTGTGATTGACGACACAGGCATTGTCAAACATACCATGTGTCCATGTGCTGCAATGGCAAAGTATTAATATTAATAGTGCATGTAAGCAATAAAAATAATACCTAAAATGCTGCAGGAAAATGAATGTGGTTTCTAAAGCTTCTTTTGTAGAATTAAAAGACTGATTAAAATGTCAGTTAAAACAGCGCATTTAGAGATGCATTAACGCGTCTCTAAAATAATGCCCTATTGTCAATATTGAAGCGGGTAGACGACGACGACGACGACCAAGAGCGTGGGAAGAGTAGAAGACGACAACGAAGTTCGGACTGTGTTCTCGGTGCCGCTCGCAGCTGTTCTTGTCTATTTGTAAATATTTGTAAATATATTCTTTCCCGCAACATATTTGGTGGAGGTGCGGCTTTCCCCTACGTCTACCGACGACGGAGCTCCGCAGCGGCCGCCAGTTGCCTTCACTCATCATGACCCAAGACGCCTCCCAGCAAACCTCAGCCCCGGCCATGACATCACTCGTTCTTTCTCCCCCTCGTGACCCTGGGACATTTTCTGGTACCGACAACACTGACGTCGACGACTGGATCAACATGTACGAGCGAGTGAGTACCTACAACCGCTGGGATCCGACCCTTATGCTCGCAAATGTAATATTCTATCTAAAAGACACCGCCAGGGTCTGGTATGAGACCCACGAAGACCATCTAACCAGCTGGGACGTGTGCAAAGAGAAACTCCGCGAATTGTTTGGACGGCCGCTCGGCCGAACACTTGCCGCTAAGAAGGACCTCGCCTCCCGAGCTCAAACATCTACGGAGTCCTATGTGTCGTATATTCAAGATGTGCTGGCCCTCTGTCACAAAGTTGACGCCAGCATGCCCGAGTCTGACAAAGTCGGCCACGTGTTGAAGGGAATCGCCGGCGATGCCTTCAACTTGCTCGTATACAAGAGCTGGACTACAGTCGACGGAATTATTAAGGAATGTCGACGCTTCGAGGAAGCCAAAAGCAGGCGTATTAGCCAGCCGTACACACGCCTCCCCAACACGGCTGCGACTTCTTCATGTGAAGACCTGCGACACCGGGAAACTCCAGCGCCCCTAGAAAATGTGACCCGCATCATCCGACGCGAGCTCGAAGCTATGTCCCCTGCCCCCCTGCATCTACATGATGGCGACAACCGCTTGCCTACCATCTCTCTGGTACAAGCTGTCGTCCGCCAAGAGCTTGCCAACCGTGGTTTCCCGCCCGTCAGCCCCGTACGGCCTTCACCACCACCAGAAATCACTGCGATTGCTCCTGGACGACCTTCGTACTTCACTCCACGTCGCCGAAACCCTAACGACTGGCGGACAACCGACGACAGGCCCATTTGTTTCCATTGCCACCGCATTGGCCACATCTCCCGCCACTGTCGAAATTATTGGTCCCGTCGCAGCACATACCGTCCTCTCAGCGCCCACCGCGACGACGAACAGCCCAGCCACTACACGCCCCCTCCAGCCCAGCACAGTGCTACAGTCGACGGCCAGATTCCCCGCTCCAGCCGCTCCCCGTCCCCCCTGCGTCGACAGTCTCGTTCGCCCCAACGCCGTCGCTCCTCTCCTGGCCCCTACGGACGCTCGCAAGCGAAAAACTAGACGCTGCAGTGTCTGGAGGTGATGCTGCAGTACAGCCTTAGTCCCAAAATCCTCGATTAGCCCTTCGCACACACCATAATTTGCTCGCCATTCATGTCGATGGAGTGCCTGTGAGAGCCCTGATCGATACAGGCGCGCACGTATCCGTCATGAGTTCAGCCCTATGACGCCGCCTCCGAAAAGTACTGACCCCTGCACCCAAAGCCGTTCTCCGCGTTGCCGACTGCGGAACGCCTCATGTTGTTGGACTATGCACAGCCCATGTGACCATATCCGGCCGCCATACATCCGTTCTGTTCTCTGTTCTGGACCAGTGCCCTCATGAAGTCATTCTTGGCCTCGACTTCCTGTCTGAGCATTCAGTCCTAATTGACTGCGCCACTAATGTTGTTCAGCTTGACCTTCCTCTTTCTGCTGAGTCGCCGTCCCCAGTTATACACCGTCTTTGTGCTGTCCACTTTGCCCGCCTACCGCCTCAAGCCGCAACTTACATTCCTATCTCATCTGTTCCCCCTGTACCTGATGGTCACTACGTTGTCACTCTGGAACTTGACGTCGCCCTGACGCGCAGCATTGCGCTTCCACACATTGTATTTACAATGTCGGCCAACCGAGCGTACCTTCCGGTCCTGAACTTTGGTTCATCCATCCAACCGCTCCCGCAAGGCATCTCCCTCGCCACGCTGTGCCCTGCTGCCGAATGTGTGATATCAGTGGTGGACAGCTGCTTACCTTCCACTCAGCAATGCCGGTTGCCTGCGGCCCCATCAACAGCGAACCCAACGGACGACTACGCCGACATGATCGCTTCTGACCTACCGCCGATGCAAGCTCGCGGTCTTAGGTGCCTCTTATCATCTTTCCGCGACATCTTCGACTTTGATAGCCGTGTTTTGGCTGGGACCTCTGTGGTGACGCATCACATAAACACCGGTGATTCCGCTCCTCTCCGCAGACGTCCGTACCGAGTGTCCAGCGCCGAACGCACCGTCATAAATCAAGAGGTGGACAAGATGCTCGCAAAAGACATCATCGAGCCCTCGTCAAGTCCTTGGGCTTCACCAGTCGTCCTGGTGAAAAAGAAGGACGGCAGGTGGCGCTTCTGCGTTGATTATCGGCACCTCAACCGCATTACAAAAAAAGACGTATATCCACTCCCAAGGATCGATGATGCCTTAGATTGCCTCCACGGCGCCAAATATTTCTCTTCAATTGATCTTCGATCGGGGTACTGGCAAATTGCCGTTGATGAAAAGGACCGCGAGAAGACCGCCTTCGTGACGCCTGATGGCTTATACCAGTTTAAAGTCATGCCGTTCGGCCTCTGTAACGCCCCGGCTACCTTCGAACGAATGATGGACTCCCTTCTTCGTGGCTTTAAATGGTCCACCTGCCTCTGTTACCTAGACGATGTTGTGGTTTTCTCGCCTACCTTTGCCACGCACCTCGAGCGCCTCTCCAATATTCTGACAGTGTTTCGTAACGCCGGACTTCAGCTGAACTCATCGAAATGCAAGTTCGGTCGTCGTCAACTCACTATTCTCGGACACCTCGTTGACGCTTCTGGTGTACGCCCAGATCCCATCAAAATTCAAGCTGTGAAGGACTTTCCTCTTCCAAGGTCGTCGAAAGATGTGCGCAGCTTTGTCGGCTTGTGCTCGTATTTTCGCCGGTTTATCAAAGATTTCGCCGGCATCGCTCGTCCCCTCAACGATCTTCTGAAGAACGACACCCCCTTTACCTGGGGCCCTGCTCAAGAGAACTCATTTTCATCCCTCGTCCATTTGCTGACCACTCCGCCCATCTTAGCACATTTTGACCCGTCGTCTCCCACAGAGGTTCGCACCGACGCCTCCGGATATGGCATCGGCGCCGTCCTAGCCCAGCGTCAACAGGGTCAAGATCGAGTCATCGCTTATGCCAGCCGCCTACTTTCAGCCGCAGAGCAAAATTACACCATTACTGAGCGCGAGTGTCTTGCCCTTGTCTGGGCAGTAGCTAAATTCAGACCCTACCTGTTCGGCCGTTCATTCGCTGTTGTCACTGATCACCACGCTCTCTGTTGGCTGTCTTCACTAAAAGATCCCACCGGTCGCCTTGGTCGCTGGGCATTGCGCCTCCAAGAATACTCATACTCCGTCGTGTACAAATCAGGGCGCCATCACCAGGACGCTGACTGTTTATCCGATACCCTGTGGAACCACCTGACCTAGAGGACCTGCCCTGCCTCTTAGCTATCTCTGATCTTGCCGATATTGCCAACGAACAGCGCCACGACTCATCTTTACGACCTATCTTTGATGGCATCCGTTCTGCAAACCGACCTCCGTCTCTGAACCTTTATGTGCTCCAGAACGGCATTTTGTATCGCCGAAACCTACGCTCCGATGGCCCTCCGCTCCTGCTCGTGATACCCCAACGTCTACGCTCTTCTGTCCTTGAAGAACTGCATGATCTGCCGACAGCCGGTAACCTTGGCGTCTCCCGCACGTACGCTCGGGTGCGGCATCGCTTCTTTTGGCCTGGTCTCTATCGTTCCGTCAAGCGTTACGTGGCCGCTTGCGACCTGTGTCAACGTCGGAAAAGGCCCTCCACTTTGCCTGCCGGTCTTCTGCAACCCATCGACATACCTCCGGAACCTTTTCACCGTGTTGGCCTCGACCTTCTTGGCCCTTTTCCAACGTCCCTCTCCGGCAACAAGTGGATCGCTGTCGCAACCGATTATACGACTCGGTACGCCATCACGCGTGCCTTGCCGTCCAGCTGCGCTACCGATGTCGCCGATTTTCTTCTGCAAGACGTCATCCTTCACCACGGCGCCCCTTGTCAACTGCTCACCGACCGCGGTCGTTATTTTCTATCCACAGTAGTTCACGACATTCTTCGTTCGTGTGACACGCAGCACCAGCTCGCGACAGCTTACCACCCACAAACCAATGGGCTTACGGAAAGGTTCAATCGCACGCTCACCGACATGTTAGCCATGTACGTATCGCCAGACCACCGAGATTGGGACGCAGCCTTGCCTTATGTGACATTTGCATATAACTCTTCCCTTCATGACAGAACAGGCTATTCTCCTTTCTACCTTTTGTTTGGTAGGCATCCCACTTTGCCTTTGGACACACTCATGCCGCCTTCTTCAGCCCCCACCACTGCTTACGCTCGGGACGCCATCTCCCAGGCCACGCGGGCGCGCCAAATAGCACGTAGTAGGCTCCAAGCCTCTCAAGTTTCCCAAAAGTCAGCCTACGACCGCCGTCAACAGGCCGTCGAATTTACCCCAGGATCACTCGTCCTTCTCTGGACGCCCTCTCGCAGCGTCGGTCTCTCCGAGAAGCTCCTTTCGCACTACCGTGTCCCTTACCGTGTCGTGCGCCGTGTTACCGACGTGAACTATGAAATTGCTCCCCTTGAAACCTCGCCATCGTCCTCTGGCGCCACCACCGACATCGTCCACGTCTGTCGCCTTAAACCTTATCACGACGCTCATACGTCGCCGCCCTAACGCCGAGACGGCGTTTCAGCAGCCGGGGGTCCTGAAGCGGGTAGACGACGACGACGACCAAGAGCGTGGGAAGAGTAGAAGACGACAACGAAGTTCGGACTGTGTTCTCGGTGCCGCTCGCAGCTGTTCTTGTCTATTTGTAAATATTTGTAAATATATTCTTTCCCGCAACAATATGTAATAATCATTCAACACACGTGTGCTTATTTGCCACCAAAAATACTCTACATTAATGTAGGGGTCGTAACAGCGCTGCAGCAAGCCATGCTGCTGAGCAGAGTCCTCTGAGGCTAGTCTGTTGGGAATTCTGTTGGCGGGCTTGAGGCGCTGCCACAGGTTTGGGTAGCTGGAAAGGTAGAAAGAAAAAGGATTAAACGAGCAGCTAGGAAGGGTGACAGGTAAAACAATACGCAGTCTCTGCAATGGCATTTACTGGATGCTTACCAAAATTATTCCGAGGGTTGGATTTGGATGATCGCGGAGGATGACTTAGTAAGCTTCGATTTGCTAATGACATTGCTCAAATGACATTGCCCAGCTATGATGTTGTTTTCGATGTTTTATGGCACATCGGACACTTGGGGAATATCCTGCTTGTCAGGTCGTGGTTTGGAAATTCACATTGTTTTTATACCCCGTTGTCTTAGCGTAAGAAATAGGATAAATATCCTCAGCAGTAAAAAACTATACCTAGGATGTGAAAAGTGAAGGAAAGTGAATACGCGAAGGTCTACTACAGAAATCATAAACGAAAATTGAATTCATGGTTGAGGACCCTTAGCACTCCGATCTAATAAAATCGATTGAAATCTGCAAAAACTAATGCTCAAAAACATGTGAAAAAAAAACTACAATAGAAAACGGTGCATATGAAATCGCAAGGGAACACATCTACGCGATAATTTTTTTTAGCGTTTCCAGTTATACATTCCAAAAACAATGGGTGGTCAGTTTGTGCGGTCTCTTCAGATGGATTGTACAACGCAGCGGACATTCTGTTCGAATAGAGCTCGGCTAAAAGACTATTAACCACGTAGCGGACTTGGACGAGCCAGACTCGTCATAAGCCGACTCATTTCGGGCTCATGACGAGCCCAGCTTACCGCGTTTTTTTCTTTTTTTTTGGTACTCTGTGTGCGAGTAGCGCTCGTCCAAAACACTTTTTGGTTAGCCGATAAATGGCGGCACGAGCACTAAATAACCATTTTGATTGGCCACGTAATCAACTTTTCTTGGTGTTAAGAACAAAGTTATATTTCGAAATTAAAGTCCGTCAACATAAAAGGCGAGTCCAGTTTCTTGTAATTTTTGGAATCGACAATGTGATTAGAGATATCGGACGACATAAATGCGCTTCCTAACCTCGTTCGCTTGCCTTCCCCGTATAACATAGATCCGAAATGGTACCATTTCTAGGAAGCACGCGCGAGAGATTCGTGAGCAATATAAAACTCTTCACCGACTGTCTCGGAAATGTACTTCGAAAAAATGCTTGAATTCCAGTAGAAAAGAAGAAAGAATAAAAGTTTCGAGGAATACCTGTGCTTCGCCATGAGCAGTGCATTTAATGGTAATTTTTTTTCTTTTGCCCTTCACTCCCACCAAAATGGAGCCGCCGAAGCCGAGGTTCAATCCCGCTAGCCTAAGTTCAGAAACCGTTCGGCAGGGAAGGCGAGCCATCGCAGTGGGCGGAGGAGAAAAAGGTTGGCAGTGGCTTGACTCGTCTGTGCCAGGATATGCTTAGCGAAAGCGGAGGTGAGCGCAACGACGAGGCAAGCGTTGTGACGTCATACAAAACGGCTGCAGTAGCTCCGCGGCGAGGCGCGCGGTGTGACGTCATGTCAGAGGGCGCGGTTCTCAATATCCTCGACTGAGAAATTTTGAGTGACGCTCTCCAGTTCGGGAATGTCCTGTGTAACCTCCTCCGGCAGGTTCACAGTCATATTCACGATTGCCTCGCGTTCCCTGTAAGCTTTCAAAAGGTTTGCGTGATAGATCTTGCAAATCTTTCGCTTGCCTGGCATTCTGACAAGGTAATTAGTGGGGGACAGTTTTTCCAAAATAAGTGCTGGACCTTCCCATTGGATTTCTAATTTGTTTGCCTTCGAAGGCCTGAGGTACATAACCTTGTCGCCCGGACTGAATGTGCGCTCTCTTGCATTTCGGTCATAATATACTTTTGCGCTGGCTCTGCTAGCCTCAATTTCTTTTCAGCAGCGTGACATTCTTTCTAGCAACTCCTGCTCTGGCTGAACTGTGGAGTTTTTCTAATGTTTTGTCTGCCTCCTGGTCCTCAGTAAACTGCTCCTTGCTTACTGAGAGCAAGCGCTCGAAATGGATGGACGACGGTGGTAACAACGAACTAGGTTCCGCCGCCGCTCTCCCTGTTTTCAACACTCTCTCTGACTCAACCGTGGTGTCATCGTCATCGTCTACGCCGTCAGAGCCCCTCTCCAATTGCTTTTCCCCAACATGCCCCGTTGTTTGATCTGCGTCTGTTCTAAGGGGCATGTCGTACTTCAGCTGGCTTGCTAACTCTCTCGCTCTAGAGCGGGTTAGCGCGCAAACGTCTCCTTGCTCAAATGTAGTTCCCCTCTTCCTGAGCAACATCTCAGACTTGTTAGAGAACAAATAAGGATACTCCTTGGGCAGATTCTCGGAAACCGCCGCTTCCGTAGCAAGGATACCGAACGGGCCCTCAATACATACACGGGCTAAAGGAAGACAGGCCGTATCTTCCTGTACAACTTGCCTAATCCAGGCGCATTCCCCAGTGAAATCTGTTGCAGACACATACGAGGGGTGAACTACATCCATGGTAGCCGCTGAGTCTCTTAGTACTCGGCATTTCTTTCCATTCACTGTGAATTCTCTCATGAATGGCTTAAGTAAAGCCAAGTTCTCATCAGCGTCGCTTACATAGGAAAATACTACACGCTGATTTGGGCAACTTGAAGCAAAGTGCCCCGTTTGTTGACACTTGAAACATACACTCTGCCTTGGTGCTTCATATCTTTTCTTTCTTTCCCTTTCCTTTGCATCGTTGCGGGAATTTTCCGGCGGTCTCGCTTCGCCTTTTGGACGGTCGTCCCCTTTTTCTGCTCCGGCATTCTTAAAAACTGGCTTCGCGCCTGTTTCGTCTGCTCTATGCCTAGCGGGGTACCGTTGCTTGTACCTGTTGCTTGTACCACGACTTTCAAAACACGCGGCGTGACGCATACTCTTCCGCGAGTTCAGCAGCCTTCTCAACAGTGTTTGCCTCGGCCCTGTCGAGAATCCACCAACGCATTCGATCCGGAATTGTGTCATAAAACTGCTCTAGACACATGCATTCCATGATCTTCCCTGCGTCCCCGTGAACGCCTGCGCTCTTTAACCATTCCACTAAGTTTGTTTTCAAGTGATAACCAAACTCGAGGTAAGATTCTTCTTTAGACTTAGTGGCGTTTCTGAAACGCTGGCGAAAAGCCTCGGCAGATAGGCGGTACTTCTTTAGGAGGCTTGCCTTCACGGTCTCATAGTCCTCCGATTCTTCCGCACTCAGTCTCCCGATCGCGTCCGCTACCTTACACGGCAACAGGCTCAATAGTTGCTGTGGCCACCCATCTTTCCCAAGATTGTTTTTTTGGCATGTCCTTTCAAAGTTCACCAAAAAAATACCAATGTCCTCGCCTAGCTGGAAGGGTTGCATGAAATCTTTAATTTTGATTGTTTCCCTTCCTCCTGGGCTGGGGAATGGTGGCTGAGCGACGCCGGCTTCGGCTCTCTTCGACTCCGCGTCCAGTTTCTTTAGGTCAATTTCCTGCTGTCGGCGTGCTAACTCGAGCTCCTTCTCTCGAAGCTGAAGCTCTCGATCGCGTTGCTTCTGTTCTAGCTCGCGCTGTTCTTTCTCAGCCGCTTCCCTTTCCTTGATCAATTCCCATGTCTCGATAAGCTCTTCATCGTCCGCTCCGCAAGATATTATTGCGTCTATGATTTGCGATTTCCGCATGGCCTTCCCCAGTTTAACCCCTAATTCTTTGCTGATCAAAATTAGATCCGGCTTTTGCAAAGATTTCAGGTCCATGATGCGCTCAGACACTCGACCGGTCCCCTATCTCTTCTTAGCAATGCGTACAACAATCAGTACTCAGAGCACTGCCAAAGAAAGCCTGCCAGCATTGACGCTAAATTCAAAAGCCTGGCAAAATACCTCAGGGAAGAAAGGTCGGACACTCACAGAGCCACGATCATGGGGTCCACCAACGTGGGAGCTCTTGCAACTGCGAACGCTGCTAGGCGATGCGAAGAGCTGACTTCGATCCCAGCGCTGCCATCCAGTTGTTGAGACGCGGGCTCTCAGTTGCCGTCGGGACGCGGGTCCGCTGTCGCCGACCAGCCGGAGCAATGAAGAGACGGGGGGGTTAAGGAGCAGCGTGAAAAAAAAAGGTATATGTATTTACATATTTACAAGTAGCGAGAAGCACGATACATGGCACGATGTATCGCAACAGGAAAAAGACACAGACACAGGAGACGGGAGCCCTTAAATAGAGTCGGCACAGACTCCCGCCCCTTTTCGTCCAATCAGGAGCGTCCTGTTGGCTGATTGGCCGGCAAGGCTTGAACGCCAACCCGGGTAGCGTTCCCGTAGCTGTCCGGCCCGAACGCACAACGCGCTCCACGATGACGACGCGCAGGCTCGGGGAGACGCCGGCTTGGACGCCGTCCTTGGGGAGCGTCTCTGTAGCTCACCGGCCGAACGCGCAACACTGGGAGCGTTCCGGTGTTAGATATTCACGTTCACAACGCGCTCCACGATGACGACGCGCAGGCTCGGAGAGACGCCGGCTTGGACGCCGTCCTTGGGGAGCGTCTCTGTAGCTCACCGGCCGAACGCGCAACACTGGGAGCGTTCCGGTGTTAGATATTCACGTTCACAACAACGGTCTCTGTGCCTCCTTGGAGCACCGCCACAGCGAAATCGCAAGTTCATGGCCAATGTAGCTTTCGCTACAAAAGCACTGAAACGAAAGAGCGCGCGTAACATGGGCACACTTGAGGCGGACAATAAAAAGGGGGACAATAAAGGGGGCCTATGATCTATTAAAATAACGCCACCAGTGAATCATTAGCGATGAATGGGCGCAAGGAAAAGACAGCATTTTTTTTTGCCACAAAGGAATTCCAGTTCGTTCCCAGAAAACCCAGCAGGGGCGTAGCCAGGGATGGTATTTCTGTGGCAGAACACCCCCCGAAATTTTCTCAGCGCTGCATCCTCCTCCCCCCTCCTTTCAGCCTTTGTCGCCCATGCTGTTTACACACCGTGTCGATATATGTAAAGACGAAAATAAGAGTGTCGGTTTGCTGGTAAATATGATTCCTGTTCTGAAAACCAGGTGGCACCACTGGGCTTTTCTTCACCGGCGGAGTTTAACATCACCTCAAAAATACTTCTGTCTACGCCACTGCTACCCAGGGTAGACAAACGCTGTATCTTTCGGCATATAGTACCACCACACAGCACCTCACATTTGTGAATAATAGCGGACAGGTGAAATATCCGTCTTGTTTATTTTTTTGTTCTTCAACGGCTCATTTTTGAAGGCTGAAGAGAGAACCGACTTGCAAGGAAACTTTTGTGCGCTAACTCGAAATTTCGCTAAAAAGGCGACAGCCGTGAGGTTCCGGTTTCCACGTCTACTACGTTTGATTAACTCACACCTGTGAGACGCTGCCAGTAGTCTGACACGGGCAACTCGAAGGAGGAGCAATATGTATTGCAATGAATTTTACACTGCAGCTTTTTATTTCTGCCCGCATCAACCTCATCAGTTTGGCAGCTGGACGATTTCAAACAGCAACACTGCGTTTTCAACGTCAACAGTATTAGCCATACTTTGGCATCATCTCTCTTGCTAAACAAAACTCTCTGCCTTGAACTATATTGGTCGCCTGAAAATATTTAAGCTCATTCGTCGCTTTCCGTAGTTATATAAGCCATTCAACTTTCGTACAATAGCCTTATTCTATGCCAAAAGTGTTTTTGCGGTCATCGCCACGTCACAGGAGCAGCACCCTCGCCATGCAAATAAAGTTCCCTTTATCGTTTCCTTTTATAGCAGTACCGGGAACCCACACGCCATAATTGCACGTGCGCAGATCACCTTGCGAGCGCCAGATGGCGCCACGCACCCGGCAACTGCGCGCACGCCTGCTGCATCGCGGCCAATCAGCGTGTGTGCACTGGTGGTGGGCGGGTTCTCGCTATCAGTACTGCGGTAACAGAACGGTAACATGGTACACAGTATGCTAAATGTGTCTATTTAAGCAACTCCACTCTTTTGAAGACGATTTGTTGCGCCAAAGTAAGAGACCTCGAGTAATTTGACGCCTTCGTATGCTCATAACTGTCCAGAACAAACAGCTAGACTGACTCTTACCGTACTTCCTCCTAAAGACCTCATTCAAGCCGAGGGAATGGGCACTCACCACGACTTTCGTTTTTCTCCCAGAGGGGTTTCCGGTCTGTTGCGTTTAGGTCGGTGTTTAATTCATTTAAGTCGGGCTTTGTGGTGAGACAGGATGCTGGCAGGCATGCAGGAAGTAGCCCTGTAAGGTGTACAAGAAAATCTAAGCATTCAACGTCTGTGCAAAACAAGCAGTACAACTGGAACATGCTGAGGTCATTAGCATTTCTGGAAAGAAGTCGAAAACCCTTTGGTGACTGGTGGTGGTGGTGACAACATTTATTAACAATGAACAGGAGGTATGTTTGGATCAGCCCGTAAGCGACCGATCCTTACAAACACTAGGTGGAGGTCCCTAGTATGGGACCCCTAGTGGCGGTGGCCGCCGCCCGGGCGCGCCCGACTAAGGCTTGTTGGGCCTGTAAGTCGTGGCAGCCGAGCAGGGTCGCCTCCCAGTCCTCCCCGGTTGGGTTGGGGATGGTGGGAATAGCGCGTTTGGAGGGGCAGGCCCACACCATGTGATAGGTCTAAGAAGACACCGCACTACAGTGTGGGCAGCTGCCGCTGAAGGAGGGGTCAAAATGTTTTAGCGCTCCCGGGCACAGCAATGTATTGGTGAGAAGGCGGAGAAGGAGCCGCTCATCCGCCTTCTTAAGGCATTTACATGGGCTAGGGTAAAGGCGATGACAATTTTGATAATATGTTGTAATATCTTTGAATGTATAGACCGGATTAAAATCGGGTTCCTGATCGGACGGGGAGGAGAAAACAGCCCGGTGAGAGAGCGCGCGGGCGGCTGCGTCTGCTGCCTCGTTTCCTGCCAACCCCTGATGAGCAGGGGCCCATATGAGGTAACGGTGTGCGGGGTCCGTATCCCGTATGCAATTTTGGTATATTCGATAGGCTAGGAAGGGAGCGCAGCCTTGTTCGACGTTCGTGCTGAGCACTGAAAACCTCGATGATGGAATGTAAAGGAAAGGTGCGAGGAGAAACACGAACTTGAGAATGAGCAATCAGTTGCAACTGTAAGAACCAACCGCGTTTGTAGAACATTGTTCGACGCAACCGAAGAACAAAAATAAAAGGCGAGAACAGGTGGGGGGAGGGGGGGAGGGTGTTCTTCCCTGTCATCGCGGCGGACCTCCATTAAGCTGTAATTGTGGAAACCGGCTGTAAGATGACCGAAAGTTTCGTTTTTGCTCGAAGTAGTGCGATCATAGACTTATTTCCGTATTATTCGGAACTGACTTGCACGACAGTAAAAAAGGATGGGTGCGTAAAGTTGCACTTATACATATTATCACGTGGCAACGGCGAGAACACGCACGGAGTTCCGGCACGAACACAGAAAAAAAATCGAGGCTTTTTTAACTGCATTCTTAAAGAAGAAAATGCGATAGTATTTAGGTTGCCTCCTGCGGTGTCTACAATCAGTGTCTAATGTTGTTCTTGCGACCTCCCCGAGAAAATTACAGTTGAAATCGTTTCCGTTGGTCTTACGTGGTGTGCATAAGCCATCACTGGGCTTCTTCGATTAACCGCGCTCGGGCAGCCCGCTGGCGGCCCGCAAGTTCGTCTCTGACAGGTAAACGCATCATGGTCACGTAGGCTGGCGGCCACCGGAACCAGCCTGCCGGCAATCACGGCGGCAAGCAAGTCGCGGATCACGGAGGGCAGATGCTCTCTCTAGCTTCGCGTTCTGCGTCTCATTGCTATGCACGCGTACGGTAGAAATAGGCTGCTTGGTATCCCAAACAACGACTTGCAGTTATTGAGGACTGCGTGCCGCAGACTGCAGAACATGCAGCTGATCAAGCTCGCACTCGTATACATCGGCAACGATAACGCGAGCGTGTGCCTTCGGTGCACTGTGTAATTTTCAAGAAATCCTGAAAAGCATGCGATGAGCAATCGCAATCTAACGTGTTTCAGTCGACACCACATAGGACGGAAAAACTGCCCGTGCGTTGTTTATCAAACGACAAGCCGTACTCTCGGATTATTGCGTGTTTGCTTACTACGCAGTAAGTATATATGACTGGTATGACCGCCGACGATCGACCCTGGTGGAGATCTGCTGTGGTCGTTGCGATTTCTACGCTCGTAACCTGCTTCCTGTAAGCTGTAAGCAGAAAAGAATCGGAATACGTTCGTTCAACTGTAGTCTGTCGGCCGCCGGCTTTTGCTGCGGGCAAGGAAGCATAATCTCGGCAAAAGCGCATATCAGCTTGAACGTCCACCTAGAACAAGCGGGTGCACTGTATCAATTTAGCTGCGTATCGTTTCTATAATAATGCAGCTTTATAGCAGAGAAATGGCACTGGAATGAAAGGCGCTACAATAAATCCCTGCGTGTCGGCGCCTCACGTTCCGCGTGTGTTTGCATGACGATCAGCGCTAGAGCTCATATTTATCGCTCTTACACCAAAAAGAGGGATGCTTCTGCAGCGCTTAATGAATCGGTATCAGCGCTGGTAGCAGTGTTTGGCCCCAGTCAATATATATCTTGAACCGGTGCTCTACAAAAGAGCAGATGTGGCAAACTTACCCAACAATTCTGGGCAAAAGCATTATTGAGCGTGAAACCGCTGATGAACACAATTTTTTGATGAAAGGTAAACATTGATTATAACAATCAATATATCCGGCGAACAGCCAACAGCAGTTTTGATTTTTTTTTCAACTTTTTTTTTCTATCCTCAAAGGCGTCCCCACTGCTTTTCTATGGCAGTATGAACTGTTCGATGCGATCGATCGAAGCACTTTAGAAGAAAAATTTTGCTACATGTCAGAAGAATGGACCATTGCCTTCACCACTTCTATAAAACTATTTTACAATTTTACAATTTTCAAAAAATTTTGTCTGAGAATGTTGGATGCAGGAATGGGACACATCTGAGGCTCGGTAGCTTTCAATCTTACTAGTAAAGCACATGCATATTTGGTGCATGTGTGGCGTATGCATGTCTTAAGTGCGTTGAAATTTCTTTGTTGTACATAGGAGTTCTTTAGTTTGCGTCGTTCAAAGTTCATTGACATCACGAAAACGCTGCCCACCGAGGTTTCTAAAACACCGTAGGTCACGTGTCTGCAATCTCGGTTAACTTTAAAAATGATGCGTGAAAAAACTTCGATGTGCGGCTGAAAGAAAGTGTCCACGCTTAACGAAAGCTTAACGAAAGTGTCCACGCTGTTTATATGTACTTTCGCCATGGAACACCAACTCGCCCAATCTACTGTTCTTCTACGAAATATGCGCATGCTACACATGTACCAAATGTGCTCGCGTTTTGTCACTGAAATTGGAAGCTACTAAGCCTCTAATATGCCCCGTTTATCTCATTTCTGGTCGTTTCTTAGACCGCTGGTTGTAAATCCACAGGAGCCAAAAACCGCTACGAACGTACCCCGTTAGCCATTTCTTTTAAGCGCTGCAGAAGCAGTCCTCTTTATGGTGAGATAGTTTTTCCGAAACACAGCGCGGAATCAGGCAAATCGAACAAAGTGTTACTCATGGTAGTTACAGGTCTCAATACCGGTTAGTGAGTAAATTTAACTTAGTGATTGTCGCACACTCAATACTTACACAAAACGCATGTTTCCCGCACAAGATCTTTATCTCTATCTCACACACACACACCGCAGCAGTGGCCAAGTAGTTGATATTCGCTTAGCAAGCGGGAGGTTCGGGGTTCGATCCCCAGTCATGCCGGTTACCCACCAGTGATGCAATGGGCACAAGCTTCCCCTGGCCTTGTGCTCGGATCAGCTGAAGTGAAATGCTGGGAAAATGGGTCTTTGACCTCACCTTTAGTAGCCAAAAAACCCCTTGTGCCATGGCGCTCTTTGGCCACAGATGAGCCTTGCCGCATAAAAATGCGTCATCATCATCATGCACACACGCACGATGACACACTCTCCCGCACAGTTCTGCGCCCACTTCACCAGATGTGCCTCGACCCCCTAACAGTTGCGTCCATCGTAGGGGGTGCCATCAAGCGGTTGGTAAAAAAAAAATAAAAAAACGACGTAAGCTTACAAAAGATAGCGTCTTATGCACTACGTTTGTCGCTTACTCTGCTCTTACCAACAATTACCCTTATTACCAACGCATAGCGATGAAATATAAATGTACATATATATATATATACATATATATATATATATGTATATATATATATATGTATATATATATATATATATATATATATATATATATATATATATATATATATATATATATATATATATATATTAATGAGCTATAGTGGGATACAACTTTAAAAAAAACAGCAGTTGCTAACACTGGGCTAAGGTCCACGGCATACAATATTTACTCCGCTGGTCAATCACAATAGTAAATGAAATCAACTTTTTAAATCTTTGACTATAATAAACAAACCAGGTATCAAACTTCTAGCGCTTATAATCTTTTCTTCTCATTAGTTTCTTTCTTAAGTAACAGAAGTTTTAACAACGGACTACTTTTTTGTCGAGGAGAAATTCTGTGCGGCGGTTTTGAATGTGGGCGTTGCGTCACTGCAGACTTAAATAGAAGGTGTTTTTCTAACATAGAGGGGAGGACTATGATGATCGCGAGGGGACGATAGTGATAGCAATCAAGTTCAGTGCTTCATTTCATTTTTGCTTTAGAGACACAAGAAGGGAACGTAAATCAACAGGTGCATTTGTCTTCGCAGGTGGTGCCTACAGATCGGAACTTCAAGAGGAAGAAGAAGGGTGATGGTTCCGCTCTTTGGGGGATCAGAAGCGCATAGAAGCAGGCGCACCCATTTGCCTTATTACTTCGGTGTTCCCCTTTTCTTTATCGCGGGAGAACTATGGAGGCTTAGTGGTGGCTGACTATCGTGCTTTCCGCAGCTCCCTGCGTCGTCGGCTGCCCGTGTGCCGAGGAGTGTGCACACAATTCAAGTACATCTGCCGTCCCCTTCCCAAGAATTGCGATGGCCGGATTACCCGCGGCGCCGGATTCTGCGGCTGCTGCAAGCGGTGCATTAGGAGTATCAGTGAGTATAATCCGCTCATGCATCAACAAGCACTTCCCACTCACTCTTGAACTCGTTGCAGACGACTCGGAACACGCTTGAACCAACGACCCTTCGTGGAATATGCGTTGGGAATATGCCCACCTTTCACGCAGAGGGTCTGGGTTCGAAAACCAATGCCGGCAATTTCTTTTCTCGAAGGAGGTCTCGTGAGAGGTACCACTTCCTTTGGACACATATTGCGGACAACTTCCGGTCACGGGTTTTCCTCCGCATTATGCCTACAATGTTTTCCCGTTAATAACGAACCAGGCTCTCTTCTTGACTTTTCTCCCCTTGTTCTTAGCCCACTAGATTTGTGTGTGCACCAGTTAAGTCTGCGTCGGGTCGCGGTGGCTGTAGGAAGCGCTACGTCGTGCTGCCTCAGTCCCGGTGACGTCACTTAGGAGGACGCCACGTTGTGGGTAACAGTTGAGCAATGCGCCCGCGCTACTCCTTTGAAAAGCGGATGGTCTCAGAAGCACCCACCAGAATGTGCCGCGCCGCTGTGGTATGTCGCAGCCTGTGTGATGCAACGCGGGCGCTCGCCGAGGCGCGTCACCTCGCGGACGACCGCTTAACTAGTCCTCCGCGTTGCTCTTATTGGAAATCAGGTGATAGGACAGGCAGCAGTTATACAGAAGGCATTGTTTAATAGGAACAGTCTTCAAATGGCTGCTGCCTGCCTTTTTATGGCGTTGCCAGCACTGGCTATGCCGGTTGGCGCTGGCTGGAAGAAGGCTGCAACTGAATGAGACCCGGGCGATCCTCACCTCTGTTCACGGGCCCGGGCGCTGTCCTTACCTTCCTTACCATAAGCTACTGGGGAAATTAAAACACTTTGCGTGGCGAGCCAGGTGCATAGCTTGAGAACGTGGCGCACAAATAAGAACAGAGCACAGAATGGACGACTGAATATGCGGTCGTCTATTCTTCTGCGTGAAATCCTTTTTAAACCGGCAGCGTTAAGGCTTCCGTTCTGAAGAAAATCTGGAGTCGTTGTAAGCGAAAAATTTCTGGAGAAGCAACCTAGATGGGCCACCTTGGCCACGTGACCTTGTGGCGTCATCACAACCTGCTGCCCACCGGATTGTGAGCAAACTGACCACCGTGGCAGGTGGGAGTTCGATTCAAGAGTGGTCGCCAGAGGTTGCTTAGGAAGACTTCGGAAAAGCCTTGCCAAAAAGTGCTAACGCGCGAAGCAAAGGTGCTTAACCAAGTCGCGGATTTGAGGGCTGCGATCGCAGCCAATTTCGGCGCATTAAGCACGCTTTCACGTGGTATTTTTAAAATTTCGCGGGCTTTAGCTTTACCAAATAAAGTGCAACGCTAGTTGTCCTTCGTTGGAAGCACCAGGATCGGACTATTTTTACGACGCTCGACAACTTTCCTTTATAACCCTGAGTTTGGTTTATTGGTTTGGTTTATTGGGGTTTAACGTCCCGAAGCGACTCAGGCTATGAGGGACGCCGTAGTTGGAGGTCTGCGGAATAATTTCGACCACCATGGGGTTCTTTAACGTGCACTGAAATCGCACAGTACACGGGCCTCTAGAATTTCGCCTTCATCGAAACTCAGCCGCCGCAGCCGGGATCGAACCCGCGTCTTTCGGGTCAGCAGCCAAGCGCCGTAACCACTGAGCCACCGCGGCGTGGTTGTAACCCTGAGTGTTCAGAGCCATACAAAAAAGGCAATAAATGCGAAAGAATCATTAATGCAGGGGAAACAAAAATATTTACAGGTACATTATGAAACTCCTAAGAAGAGTCACTTGATTTGAGTTTGGGAGAGTGTTTTTTTTAAAATCTTGATCAATCCTATCTGGCACACCCTATGTCTATGTGAATCGGGGACTACTTTCACTGTGGGTCGACGTGACACTGGGAGCGTGTTGCCCTTTCTGTGTGACAAACAAAAAGCGGAAAACGGGAAGGGCTTTACATATTTACAATGCCGCGATTGTATCTCACGTCCTTTTGTACATGTAGTTTGAATGTCTGCCATTTCTTTTGTGAATATCTTGTATTTCGACCTTTCACTAGCCGAGCTGGCTATGGGTCCAATCAAGTTCTGATGTATTGGTTTCGCGAAATAAAATGATGATGATGATGAATAAAATGATGAACTCTTTCTAACAAGCAACTTGTTCGTGGGACACCAACAGCGACTTGTTCTATATTAAGGTTAATTTGAAGAGGGCGCAATAGGGACAAGGTCAAGAAAGGCACAAGCAAATAACGGGACAAGCCTTCCTTCTTGCCTTCCTTGTCCGATTTGAGCCGACTTCAGAATAAACCGTAGCTCATAAACCAACTAGCCCAAGCCTACTTTGGTTCTTGTTCTTGAAAGCAGCCTTCGTGAACTTTTTGTTTTTTTCGGAAAAGTGTTGCAGACGTTGCAGTAGGCATCTTGTACCTACTTTTCCATATCGCTAAGAAGTGTGAGCGGTGGAATTCTGAAACCGATGACGCGTTTTCATGCAGGCATCGGAGACCCCTGCAACCCATCGGGGCTGTGCCCGGGTCCGACCGAATGCATGGAGAACCTCTACTGCGACCCGGTACAGAAAGCCTGCCTTCCTTTTCCGGTAGCTTCAGCCAGTAGTGAAAGCAACGCCACCGAAGACACAGGACTAGCCGTCAGCCACCAAAATCGATAACGTCCCGAGGATAGGCTTGATTGTGCTCCTCTAAATAATAGCTATTATCGATCTTTAAGCGACAAAGCCGGGGATGTGACTGCGAAACACGCGATTGCTAACGGCTTGAATTGGTTCCCACTACCTTTAAGTCGATTATATGCACTGATGTTCTAGTGTTACGGCACTGTTCCACATCATTCTGTCGAATTGCAAAGACCACTACCGGGATTCAACCCACGACATCGCACTCAATAACACAACGCAAAGGCCACTGAGTCACTGCGGCGGATGTAAACACAAGTGTGTTGCTAGTGGATGCGGGAGAAGAGTAAGTTGACCAACCAGTCTAAGAGATACTCAAACGGAAATGTTTACGATGAATTCGATGCACAGTTTCGCGCGTTGTCCTGAATCCGCCTGTGTGTGTGTGTGTACGCGCGCGCGTGTGTGCTTGTGCGTGCGTGTGCGTGCTTGTGCGTGTGTGTCTCTGTGTGTGTGTATGTGTGTGTGTGTGCGTGTGTGGGTGTGTGTATGTGTGTGTGTGCGTGTGTGTTTGTGTGCGTGCGTGTGTGTGTGTGTGTGCGTGTGTGTGTGCGCTTGGCAGCTGCCGCCATCTGTCGCACGTGCCTGTCACTAACATGAACAACGCATGCGCAGTAGGAGCTGGCGATTTTCAACCAGTGCAGCTATAGTAGAAGAGGCACGCATGCGCGGAGAGGCCTTGTGAAAAAGGCGGACTGCATCGTAGATACCTCTATGGCTTTCGGAGTGCCGGTAAGGCGAATAAAAGGTAGGAAGCGCGAGACATAGAAACTGAATAGTCAGAGACACCTGCGCTCAAAGCTCTTTAATGGCATGAAGTTACGCCTAGTTTTCGCTTAAAAGACAGAACTGCCAAAACGTTTGGCCCTCACTCGAGGGGCACAAGAGAATGCGATGAGAGGTACTCGCTGATCAAGCCTACACTACGTCCACAGAACACTATACGCCGTCGTGTGCTTCTGCCCCTTATTTTGCATGCACGTTGTATTCAAGGTGGCAACGTCATTCCCTGCGGTTATGTCAAAGGTAGAAATAACTTAATCTGCGTAGTCTGAGGAGTCGCCTCCCGATTATCTTGCGAAATCACTCTGCATATTTTGCTCCTTCCCTTCTAGTTTTGATGAATTACTTCGCCATCCTAGGCTGTGTGTATCGATGACATAGGAAAATTCAGGGGGCACTTTGGCTCTCTAAAGTGCTGCAAGGCGAAAGCCTTTTCTGGCGCACTGTTTGGCATTGACTGCGAGACTGTTTGTGCTGTACTAGTGTTTATTTGACTGCACACTTTGTCTACACATTACAACTACACACTTTGACTGCCGACATTGACTGCTTTTTTAGCACGACTCTCACTCTGCTTCGATGAGTTCGGGTGAATCCATGGCTGTGTTCGTAGCAATTAGGTATGCAAAGTCGTCACCTACGGACGCCTTACGCCCCCTGTCGGAGCAGACGACAACTGTTTTATTAGTTGTCGTCTTCTCCAAAAGGGGGCGTCAGGTATCCGTGGGTGACTTCATTACTGCGAATCCGCGCACTCTGACGTCATAACCGTTTCGACCAACCGAAAAGCGTGACACCTCTACTGACAACCTTCTACTGACAACCTTCTGTCGAAAACGATGAGACATTAAAGGCTTTCGCCTTAAAATTCACAAGACGATTTTTATAGTCGGTGATGATAATTCGAGCGCATCTTCTCAGGGCTGGTGGGTGGCTTGTTACACTGCTATAGCCACTCTCCGGGATCTTCCCGTGGCAGTCATTTTCCAGGTGGCGTTTCGTTCATCTAATGCCTGCCACGGCGAGATCGGACTAAAGGACAAGCGGTTACGCCGACTATGCCACCTGTGTCGACAACGCCGACGACGACGACGCGGAAGCCAGAAACGGGCGCCTAAGAGCTGCGCTCCAAAATCGAAAAGCTGCATCTCGATAAATTTGTAACTGTGGTCACGATGGTGCTTAAAGGTACTCCCAAAGCACCCTCAAATCTAGCAGTCGCTCTAGATCGGAAGAATGTACCTGAGGCTGCTGTCAGAAGAGAGCTACAGCGTGTTTATCGTGGTAAGAGGCATGATCGGAAAGTAAAGGTACCAAGGGTAGCATGGTTTAGGAGCATTTTTACTTGACAAAACTTTAGGAGAATAGGAATCCTCCCATTTGCCGCCATTGATTAGTCTGTGAAGCAGTTTTTGTAAAGTGTGGTCATAGAAATCTCCCGCCTGCCATGTAAACCATGCGACGACTCCTTGCGTCAACCATTTCTTATCGGTGAATCGTTTTTCACGGAAACATTTCTTCAGATGACGAAAAAAAAATTCAGGGGAGCACTTTGTTGACCTAAAGTGCGGTGAGGCGAAAGTCTTTAGCGCGGAGTAGCTGCTTGTGTCACTGATGTGTGGTTAAGATGTTAATTAAGCACACAATTGTTTGTGAATCTTAAATGCAAGAGACACTGGACGGCGTTGGGGAGGCATCCGTCTGATTCGAAGCCTTTCTGCAAACACTCCTCAGCGTCCTAGACAAGGAGACCTACGCATGCGTTGGCAGGAAGTAGCGTAGCCATTAGCACGTTCGGCTGCGGAACGGAAGGATGTGGTTCGAATCCCATCGTGCACCAAGGTTTTTTTTTACGGGTTGACTAGAAAAGCGTGACACCTCTGCTGTCAACAATCTGCTGACAACCTTCTGTCGACAACGATGCGGCAAAATCCCACGGCGTTTACGAGTATGCAGCGCGAATGTTAGAGCGTTAGCTATGGCGTTATGGCAAATAATATTTCGCAGGCGTGTTCTGCTTTTTAGTGCGCTATTATTTTTAGAGGCCGTTCCCCGCATATGGACGTTGCGTGCTTGTCTGCTGGTCTGTCTCTCTGTTTGGCTGTTTGTCTGGCTGTTTGTCTGAAGCCGGTTTTGTGGCAGGCTGCTTACCTGCCCATTGGGTGGCGGACAACCTGCCCACCGTGTCAGGTGTCAGCCCATTTAATCGTGACAGGCAGCTCGGGAAGAGCCATCTGGGACGCTACCCAACCCAAACAACCCAAGTCCCACTGATGTCAACACCTGCCATAGCACCTGCCCTATGCCACTGCGCCACTGCTCCTTACCTGTCCACCGGGTGGCTTCCTTGCCAAGTTGCAGCCTGTGGTAACCAGGCGAGAACCTTGGGCGCTAATTAGGCGGCACCGCCTCAAAGCGCGCCGAGCTAAGCGGAATGTCCAGCAGCGGTTAGAAGGAGAACGTGGTTCGAATGATGCTTGCACAGTAGCTAAACGGAAGTTTGGGTGGTTATAGGTGGTAACCTGGTACTGCCTATAGGTTGTAGCTCCAGTCGACAACTGACGTCATGCTAGCGCACATATCCGCATTTGGCCTAATTACCCGAATCGACTGACATTTTTTTTTTCTCGCGAAGTCAGACAACCGCAGCTAACTCTGGACTTAAAACATGACTGCAGTGATACTCTGCAGTTGGTTTCAGTCGGTTTCGAACCAACCACCTCCCGCAGCCGAGGTGGACGACCAAACCACAAGGCCACCCGCCACCTTCCACCCTCCGGTCTCTCCCCCTTTCCCTCACTCTTCTCTCCACAAAAATTACAAATGCTGATTTCCCTCTCCCTACTTTGCCACCTATCACATTCCACCCTTTGTTCCTCTTCCGCTTCTCCTTTTCCCCTCTATCCTGTGGGGGGTGGGGGGGGGGCATTTTCCCCGATCCCCTGCAGTGATCGCAGTGAGGCTTCTGATGATGATATATCCGTAGCTCATCGCAATTACAGATTCTGCAGCGTGCGAAAGTTGCGGGTGCGATGAGACGATTGGCCGCCTACTCTTTGACTGCCTTCGATTTCAGCGTGAGAGGATCTTCCCGGCTCCCAGGCTTCGCCGTTGGGCTCCTCGTCCTTTAAAGACAAGATTTCCGGACCTTGGGAATTACCTTTCCTCTAAGAGAAAAGCTGTGAAGCCGTTATTGAAATTCTCGAAGGACTCAGGGTTGAGTTCAAAACTACAAACTTCCAGACTGCGCTGTGTGTACTCTCATAGTTATGGCCTACGGACACGTGCAAAGCTTTTTTCCATTCCCCTCTTCCCTTCCTTTCTCTCCCTTTTTAACCCTTCACACTTGTAGGGTAGCACAATGGGCGTCGTCTAGTTAACCTCTCTGCCTCTCCGTTTCTTTGCTTCTCTTTTTTTATCTATAGGCTGGCATGCATTCTATCCTTACTTCCAGGCACGGCTCGTATTTACTTCATTTATTTCTATTCCCAACTAACAGAGAGCAGCACTCAGAAAAACAATACCGTGGAACGTGAAAGCTCTATGCTGCAACGGCCGGCGTTACCGTAGCAGCAAGAAACGATTATAATTACTGCGTGTCCACGCATTTGGACACACAAAAAACACACGACTGCAGTCAATGCTATGAATTGAAGGAAGAAATCGCAAGGCTAACCCCACCTGTAGCTTACAGCATCCCACCTCAATTCAAGGAAGGAACAACAGTTCGTCACCGGCTGTAAGAACACGGTTCTTTTACTTTCTGGTGCTTTAGGGAAACTTGCAGCATCATTGGTAAAAACCAAAGGCGAGTTTTATCAAATTCTAAGGAAGCTGGCATTATTTTCAGGGGCGCGCAACATCTCTTTCCAAAGTGACATCATGCTGACGGTAAGATTTGGTGGTGGCGCATAGAAAAGCACCGCGCCAATCGTGTAAATCATGGTGATGTTATCGTCGACGGAGACGTAGCTCGTCAAGTCCCGGCTTTCCAGGCCGTTGAGATTGATCTGACTGCCCTGCACGAAAGCGTTAGCCACGAGGGGCGCCAGTCCTGGCCTCTTGGTCATTACCACAGACCACGAATGGCAGAAAGAGGGAAAGTGGGCATTGCTTCGGCTGTGACAGTGGATAGCCTCCGGCTTGTGGTCCATGTAGCGGAGTCTGTAGTTGTGGAGGTAGTACGGGTGCGGTAGCATGCTGTCCTGCATGAAGACCACGAGGTCGACTTGGGGACAGTTTTCCAAGACCCAGGGCACAAACTGGAGGTAACTGGAAGTGTCTTGCCCCGTGCCTGCCTCCAACAATTCTTCGGTGCCGTTTTTCCTGAGGACGACGGTGTCTCCGAAGCGCCCGCATTCAGAGAGGGCTTGAGCCGTCAACTCTCCTTTTTCGTCGGTGACGTTTCCCACCAGATTGAAAACGGTGAGCCAGTGGATGGGACTGGCGAAACTTCGCCTGGCGTAGGTGTTGCGCGCGGATCGCCGGTTTGAACGGTTGCCCAGGACCGTGTCTACGACGAACAATACCTTGACGAGACCTTCCTTGCTACAGGTGTTGATGACCTGGATCCCCGTGCAGTTATCGTCCGGTAGTGCCATCCGATAAACCAGGTTGCGGGCCAGCTTCAACGGGAGTCGGTGAATGTCGCCGTAATGCATTTGAAGCGTCAAGCCGAGGACGAGTAGTACGAGGAAGCCCTCACGAACTGACGGCGTGGGGACCGTCGACAGCATGGCTGGTGTAGAAGCAGTCGTGACGGCAACAGCTGAGGTGTTCCGCCCTGGTTGTGTTCGATGGAACGTGGCTAACAAGCGGGCTCGCGACCTGGTGCCAGCGATGACGGTGATGAAGAAGTGGATTGAATCGCTTCGTGTTTTTGCGCCTGAATAAAAACGTATGTTCTTCTTCCTCAATAACCACATGAAATATTATTGATGCGAAAGCATTGATGATTCATAGACACCCCGGACTGGCAGCGCCCAAAAAGTGGAGGCGTTGCAAAATTTCGAAACGGTGTGACGTCATCAAAGGAGGGAAAATACGAAATATTAGTCAAATGTTGTAGGGGAATCCCTCAAGGTGAAGCAGATGTGTAATAAAGGAGTAATTACTCATTGACGGCTCCACTTGGGCGATTTGACCAATACACACATTTGACCCACTCATTTGACCAACACAACATTTGACCAACACAGTTCCCACTTCGAGTTATTGTTCAATTCACTCTCGCCCTACCATAAGCTTGCCGTCCCAGTTAGCTCAATTGGTAGAACGAATGCTTCGGTGAAGCGGTGGTCCCGGGTTCGAACTCCGGACCAGGTGGAATTTTTAGCTACGGAGTTTCCGAGAAAGCTGTATAGCATTCCTTTGTAGCAGTTTGCTGCGCTCGGGTGGATGTCAGTGAGTAATTACTCCCTTATTACGAAATATTAAGCCACAATATTCAGTACTAGTACTTACAGTTCTACAAACTACAAAGGAATAGAAAAGAAATGGAGTATAAATGGATTACAATTGTAATAGAGATGGAAAAGACTTAAAATGCAAGTTAAATAAAATGGCAATGCGAATTTCCTTAAGTGCCTCTGCTAACTTTAAGGTAAGGCCTAGTTTTGGGGAGAAAACTGCGTTGTGTGGTCTGTTCAAACAGAGGACGCATTACAATATGCTAGGGTGTATTGTACTACCGCCATGTGGTGGAACCTAACTGAATTTCAAGAGCTGTGCCTTTTAAGACATCATCATCAACCTAACTATAATACGTTCCTTGGAAGACAAAGGTTCTCCCATAAGCAATTATGCGGAAAGCTTAATATCGAGCACGGGCTTAGTGAGCCTGTGCTTAGATTTAATATTTTCGCAGGTTTGCTCTGTCACAAGCTGCAGGAGCACGGAAAACGCGGCCGTCACGCACGCCGGCTCAAGATTTGAGCGGCTTTATGTACGTACAAACGGAGCTGTTGATAACTCCTTTACATAACTGATGGATACCGGCTGAGCTGTATCCCTTTAGTCGGCCGAGACTGACATGTCCTGGACGTTCGACTTTACTGCAACCGGCCGTTGCATTACTTTCTGACACCTCACAATGCAGGATTACCTTGCTATGTTGACTGGTGGAACCTGTCTTATAGATGCTTTACAGCGCGGGAGCATGGGCGCCGCCATATTTGGTCACATGACCATTCCGCCATCGCTGGCCTTCGGGCCTTCTCGTTTCGACGGCTGCCGGCGCGCTGGTGCCCGGCTGCAGGACGCTTCTCCGGATCTCGTTGTGGATAACGAGCTGCCGGACGCCACAAAAATTTCTAGTGAGTGCGCATGGGACGTGTTGGTGCTGGAAAATGTTTCCTTCAACCAGCTGATTTACTCGTCTCCTTCAGACTGCCGGCATCGGCTCGAATGTGTCAACATACCGCGGTCAGCTACCTGCGCGTTCATATTTATTGAATTAATTCACCACGTAACGATATTTGTGGACCGCATAACTTTTTGTCGAACTGCAGAGTAAAAGCGGGCCAATGCCTGAAAGCGTGCTTTTTAGAGCTCGATATTGTTGCCGAATGGAGGAATATATGTTCACAGCTGTCAAGAACGTTCGCTGCTCAGCACTGTGCACGCGTCTTACAGCTGAACGTCCGCGTGCGTTTGATCGCCGGCCGATTGTCCAGATATTTACTTTATCCTCCGTTAACATTCCGGCTTCCAAAGGAAGAGTATGGACGTTTTTCAAGGACACCTTCAGAAGCTCAGCGACGTTCGACCGTGCTCTCTTGCTAAGTAAAACTGAAAACTGCTCGGAGTTCAGCACCCGCAGATGTAAGCAGCTGGAATAAGCTGGAATATTCGAAGTCCTGTAATGATAAATTTCACCGCTGTCCTGTGCATTAGCGCACTTCTGTAGAGCTTTGCACTGGGCGACAGAATTGCATGTTGAAGTGCCTCCTTTGAGGACTTTTGCAAACGCTCAGTTACCGCTTTCACCGTGCTACCGTTAAGTACGCACGACAGTTTAGTGAGCCCAGTGCCGACTCCGAGGAAGCACTTATTGCAAAGGCCTAAACCGCACCAATCATTCGATGTATTGGATCAGTGTTTGTCGATGGTGAGAAAGGTTACAGGCATAGGTACGCTCGTTCTGCCATTCCCGCAGGTACTGCTGGCGTTGAAATAAACTGGCGCTCGGCGTTTGTGATATGTTTATTTTTTCGTGGAACAACACATTAACGTTCTGTTCTGCTTGGAAGCAACATGAACTTGCAAGACAGCTCCTCCAAAAACGGCGGTAATTGTATCGCGGTTTCCTTTATGTAACAAGCGCGTCTATTTTTCCGACTCTACACCACAGGGATATTAGATCTAGACATTAATTCAACAATACTCATGACATCCGTATCACAGCTGGGTTGTTTAAGAGTCACTTGACGTTCGTACACAAGCTGCGCACCAGCGTTTCGCACTGCGCGCCGATGCTGCTGACGCCGGCTTTGAAGGCCAGAACTGGCGGACCTCCTAGTGGCGCGATCTGTTGTGGACAGAGCAAACTGCTTTCTGTAAACAGTCTATTCCACTATGTGGTCCTCAAAGACACAAACATGCTTGAATAATGCGCTGCCATCGATTAACGTTTGCATATCGGCGGCGGGGATCATTTGAAAAGAAAAACCTATTTCTAAACACGGATGCACATCATTACTGCTGTAGCGGTGCAGGCAGGGGCATATTATTTTTATTCCCTTTTTGGTTGCCCCAACCTAATAAATGTAACGAAGTCTTGCCACAGTCGCATTGTCACAGCAGAGAAGACTGTGCAAGATGGTGGACTCGCCCACAGGACCACTTTGCCCTCGTCGTCTGCTCTCTCTCACGAGCACGCGGCACTATCTTATAAGCCAATCCACAACCTCTAACAGTTGTCACCTCAAAGAGCCGATCGTTGACGAACGAATGAAAGCGAATTGTTCTATAAGCCAGCAAGAACCTTACAAGGTGTGCAGCTCTCCCTGCCGTATTTTCAGGTGTTTCAGAATGATGCTTCTTTTAGACGTTGCTTTAATGTCAGATTGCAAAATTAAGAATAACGAGTTATATCAAAAGATATTTTTTTCGAATATAGTGCCTTCGTGCCATTTTGCGTCAGCCTGTAGTGACATTCAGCCCTGTCGGAAGGCTATCGTTCTTGGCAACGCCAACAGATGGCCTCGAGGCCTGTACTGTCGGCTGCTCAGAGGTCGCAGTCTCTTCCTCATCAGGTGGCGCTGCCGTGGGTGGCGCGACGGTGAGCTCGTCCGTGTAGGCGGTGGCCAAAGCGGGAATCCCAGGCGACGGGTAGAACTGGTCGTCGTCAACGGCCGTGCTCTCTTCGTCGCCACCTGCGACGGCTGGCACGGGTGGCAGTTTGTACGCTGGCAGACCCGCGACCACCGCTGCATCCTCGTCCACTGACTGGCCCTGAGCGGGACCTGTCCTCAAGGCTGGCAACAGGGAAGGAGAGGGTACAAGAGGACATAAGCGAAACCAATGGATGCGCCTAATCATGTATACATAAATATCAGCTGGTGGAGCCCGGCTACGACCGCCGCAGGACATAAGTGTCTACTCCGGCCCCCCTGCCTTATCCAAAATTGAGTAATCTACTCACAAGACTACCTTCGTCCTTCTTATACAATTAAATTCTGTAAGAGTAGACAGTCACCCTCCCTCATGGTATATTCCCTTATAAAAATGGCCTATAGACAGTCTATACACTTCTTGTAGTCCCTGTTGCCTTTCAATAGATATTTCTTTTTGTATATTCATAGTCTATTGACGGTTACTAAAAAGGTATGACTATAAATGTATAGATTGTCTATAGACTGCCCTTAGCATTTGTATTGCCTACAGACTGTTCTCTAGGATTTATAGACTTTATAGACTTTATAGACAGAAGCCTATGGACAGTGTATAGACTGTAATTTTTTTTTCAGGCTGCTATTCATCTTATAACATGCTCTGTGCATGCCCATTTCTTCGCATGTAATACACTCGACACCCAATGCCCGCAGCTGACTTCTTAGAACATATGCTTCAACTTCGCAGCAAATGGTTCATTCTTCGCTATCAAGATTTTTACGAATTACTAACTCTCAAATTCGACAAGTACCAGAAGAGTCTAAGCCTGAACACATGTTGAGCCCGATGCAGAGGAGCAAACGGCGCTAACAGAGAAAGGTTACCGCATCGTCAATTTCTTGAGTGAATATTAAAGGAATGGAAAATATTACAAGGTAACAAAACTAAATATTGAAAGTAGCTGGCGATAGAATTTCTAGTTATTTTAATTAAATTTCTGTCAGTATAAAATCTCTATATTCCCCCCTATATTTTCCGAGGACTAGAGCTACAAATATTTTACCGAGAACGTACAGCCTTCTATAGCCCAGCAGGTCTGATTGTGATCCACGTCGTGTAGCTCGTTATGCATCCCTAACGTTCCAAATCTGTAAGGAATACTTTGGATGTCACTCCAGCGAAAGTTCTGACGTCAAACTATGCTACAAGAGCGCACACTGCGTGGCTTAGAAGCAAACCCTCCTCGGCTCTAAACATTTAAAAAAGACTTTATGTCCGTGCAGGCATTAGTAGCGTGCGCTTAAGGGTTATCTAAAAACCCAACGTGAAACATAACTTCACGAAAAACGATGAACTCACGTAGTACGCTTGGGTTTCTGCCCACGAGATAGCGCCAGCATACTAGAGGTCTGAGCCATGTGTGAGGGAGCCAATCGTTGCGGTCAGCAGATTGTACACTTCTCTGACCCCTGCTTGAAGAGACGAACAGTTGCCTCGCAATATCTAGCCGTTATTAAGTTTTACAGTTGAAGATTTTCAAAACGATGAATGCAGCATGAATGTGAGCGTTAAACGAAGGATGTGAACCCCGAGGTATCAATGAACGACCTCGTCACAGAATGCGCTAAGTGCGTGTGTATGCTGGTTTATATTTTATTAGCGCCCTCGCCTGGCTGCTGTGAATGTTTCTAGAGTCATATTACTGGCTCCTTACTAACAGTGACGGCTGCAGAAAAACTTGCAGCCGAACCCGTGGACATACTCTATGTATTCGCCGTTCTGGTAAACCCGTCCTGTCAAATGTGCGGTGAGCGTGCCAATTTGGACCGCAGAATCTCGGACTGCTCCGAGGATCCGCCTCCGGTAGATATAGTTGCAACTCCCTCTCCGGAACAGAGGGAAGCTGTTCTCACCAGTTCGGACACCGGCGTTCAGTCCAGGGAGCCGACAGACAACTGCCGGCCACCTGGAGCGGCTGAATTGACCCAGTACACCTGCCATTTGATTTGCTGACAAATAAAGTTCTTTCTCTCTCTCTCTCTCTCTGCCAGCCTGTTACATGTAATCTGGAATGACGCCTCGAAGCAGGACATGGCAATCCATAAACGCGTGCCCCTAGTTGGGACAAACATGCAGTAATGGCGAATTAATGAAGGTTCGTACCAGTCTCCGACACTGTCACCACGAAGAGGACGAAGACGACGACGACGACTGACAGCGCAGCCACGAGTACGTTGAGGCCGGAGACGGCACGCTGATGGCTCGACTGCTCAGCCCTGGAAGGGGGGTCACAGCGCTGTCTGTTACGAACAGAGTGTGTGTGTTGAAAAAACGCTTTTCTATTGCAAGTGCGGGCTGAAGAAACTGAGATCAATGTCCAAGTGCCTTGCAATGCCAAAAGTATGCTTACCAGTGCTCTGGAAAAAACGAATACGTAGTTGTTTGTTAGGAGGATTATCTGTGAAAGGAAAGAAACCTTGAAGTTAAAGAAACATTCGTCCTGATCTGGGGTTAGCTGCCGCCATGGTTGGCTCAGCTCGTAGAACGACTGCTTCGGACAAGCGGTGGTCCGGGTTTGAACAAAAGCTCCTAGAAAACTTCAGGGCTATGGACTCGCTCCTTGACTCCATGTACCTTGAGCAATGTTACGAATGGAGGTCTACACCCTGGGAAGAATTTCCAGTGGGCTGTCAGCAAATGCGTTGAGTCGAAGAGGCTCAAACATCGTCATCTTCTTGAGCGTTGCCACAGGGGTTGCCTAATACTTTTTCCCCTGGAAAATTGGTCCGCCAACAGCAGCCATGGCGAGGCAGATGCAGTGCTGCTTGACCATTCAGGGCTAACTACCGGTTGGGAGAAAAAAGCTTTCTCCCCCTGTGGAACGAAGGCCAACTTTCCCATTGACAAGGTGGTGGAACTCGAGCCTGGCCGTTCCCTTCCATTTTCAAGTAGCGCCATGGTTCGAAGATAGTGACCTTTCTGGGCACGGTGCCATCAGCTCATTTTGATCAACAACCGATGCATTCGATATTCAAGGTACTGTATGTACGCCATCATCGATGTTGCTGGGAGGCAGCGACAAACTGACATGGCTACCAAAAGAGCGCACCCTCTCCACCGGAATAGGAGCGAGAGATCAGCGCTGCCGCCTCCTGCGGTGGGCGGCTCCCCAGCTCATCATGAGTGACCATGCTATTGGACACTGATCAAGTGCGGAGATTCTCCAAGTACGGATCTCGGGATCTCTGACTGCATTTAAGCGGCCCTATGGCGTATACAGAGGAACTTTCAATACTGTATGATTTCTTCTTGAATCTAACGTGCCTTGCAAGTACCTAAAATAAACCTGTTGTAAACTCCTCTCCTCGAAACCGTCCGTCCTGGTCACATGATGACAGCAGTCTTCCGAGCCGGGGTCCGTGGATATTAACCTGGCTGAGATAAACCCATTCGAGCCAAGGGCCCTCATCCGACATCGAACAATGGGGGAAAGCATTTGTCAAGCCGGTCGAGCCGGTCTGTGAGCCATATCGCCTCGGCACCGAGCGTGTTGTCTCTGGGATGTTCTGGAACAAAGCAGAATGTTTCTTCTTGTAACGTCATTTAGTTTTATGCTGCGCATGTACGTTATTTGGCATACGTGCTTAAAGTGCAAGGAACACAGGATGGGCTGCCGCTGCTTGACGAACTATCCATTGACTGAATTCAGCAGGTGCTGCCCTTGAAGAGCCTAATTTGGAATACACCTTGATCTGGTAATGTTAGCCAGACATTTCTGGGAGCACTTCATGACGCTATCGCCGGCTTGTTCGATCTAACTGTCATATTTCGGTTCAGCAGGTATTATTCGAATTCGATATCAAACTGCGCTTTGAAGGCTCATTTCTATTCTTCCCCATGAGAGAACTTCCTCATTCAAGATCCATCACATGCAGTATAACATTCGGGTTACTTGCGATGACAGGAACTTAGAGCAAGAACGTTTGCGGGATGCAGTGAACTATACTATGCAGGTTTCTGCTCTCATGCTGCTTGAAAAAACTTCCCCAGCTTTTGCTAGAAGCCATAAAAGAGGGCACAAGGGTATTATGCAAGATGCCAACTGTTTAATCGAAGGACTCACAAGATAAGCCCTCAAGTTTCCACAGCCAGTCGTTGTCACCGCCGTTCTGCCCACTGAAATCGTGCTGGAAAAACTGACAGCCAAAAGAAACTGCTGCACGGTTCCGTTCAACACGCCACCAAAGAGAACCGCTCCTGACGGTGTTGGCGTACTCCTTGGTTGACAACTAAGATTTGTATGTTTGCACCAACGGACATCAGCAGGATATAGTGATCAACAACGTCTTTTTTTTTATTTAAACATACTGTCAATCCCCAGAGTGATTGTAACAGGGGTGGGTACAGAAAAACAATTTTACAGTATTATTAACAAAGAATTATACCAGAGAGAGCGACACAATCGACTGGTTACATTAATACAGGACGTGTCAAAGTATAGGTGCAAGGAATTCAAGAGGCAACACAGAAAACTTACTGTGTTTCAAAATACATAAATAACAATGGTAAGTACACAATTTGTAAAAATTAGGATCATAAAATACATACAAGTAATGCAGCACCAAACAATGAAAGCAAAATGATCAATGTAATAATAACACAGATATCATACAATAGTTTTACTCTGCGTTTGGCCACAATAGCGCTTCTTCTACAAGCTGGGTAAACTTTTCAGGCGAGCTTTGTTGTGCAATTATTGGATCAAGTTTGTTCCACTCGCGCACTGCGAGAGGAAAAAAGGAGTAGTGAAAGGCGTTGTTTTTACACGAGAATTCCTAATTGTGAGAGCGTGTTTGTGGCGTGTGTTTCTAGAACGGTTAATACTAACAAAGGCTAAGGGATCAATCTTAAAGGAATTGTTAAGCAGTTCAAATAGGAACTTCAAGCGGTGTACCTTGGCTCGGTTATTCAGCGTCGGAAGGCCTGCGAGATGTAGTAGTTCAGTTGGGGAATCGGTGCGGCGGTACCTGTTGAATATGAAACGAACAGCCTTGCGCTGCACGCTTTCTAACATGGTTACATCGTTTTTCACGTACGGAAACCAAGCTATGTTGGCGTATTCAAGAACTGGACGAATAAGGGTGACATATGCGAGTTGCTTAGTCCAGGGAGCAGAATGACGCAGCATACGTTTGAGAAAAAACAGTTTTTTCGTAGCTTTTTTTGTGACGTTTCGAACGTGCGTTGACCAGTTAAGATCTGATGTTATTGATACGCCCAAGTACCGATACTCCTGCACTTTAATTAGTGGGACGTTGTTGAGGCGATATTCAAAATTTAACGGTGTCTTTTTCTTGCTAATTGTCATGGAAACTGTTTTGTCTGGATTCATAATCATCTGCCATTTATTGCACCATTGCGAGACACGATTCAGGGCGTTGTTAAGGTTTACTTGGTCATTGGAATTTTTAATCTCTTGATAAATCACGCAATCATCTGCGAATAGGCAAACTTTGACATTTATATCCCTGGCTACGTCGTTAATATAGAGTAGGAATAAAAGCGGAGCAAGTACTGAGCCCTGTGGGACGCCGGATAGAACAGGAACCGTGTCTGAAACGCATTCACCAAGCTGTACAAACTGGTAGCGATCTGCAAGATACTCACTAATCCAGCGAAGAATCGGGCCGTCTCCAAATAAGTTCTCTAGTTTAAATAACAATTTCACGTGGGACACCCGATCAAAGGCTTTTGATAAATCTAAAAAAAATAGCATCAATTTGTGACTGGTCGTTAATGCCTAATGCGAAGTCATGAAGGGTTTCAATTAGCTGGGTAACGGTAGATAGGCCGGATCTAAACCCATGCTGGTTTGAATTAAGTAGATTGTGTTCTTCTACAAACTGGGTCATGTATCTAAGTATTATATGCTCCAGTAATTTACAGCACGTGCAGGTCAGTGAAATGGGACGATAATTAGTCGGTGAAGATGAGTTGCCTGACTTGTGCACGGGGACTACTTTAGCTATTTTCCATTCTGATGGTAAACGGCCTTCCCGGAGTGATTTTGAGTATACAAGAGAAAGAAATTTACTGACTGGTTTCGCATACCGTCTCAGAAAAGCATTTCGGATTCCGTCCGGTCCGTTGCTTTTCTTCTCGTCTAGATTCAGCAGAAGCGATAACAGTCCGCTCTCAGATATAATAGGAACGTCTGGCAGTTTGACGTGGGCGGTAGTGCTGGGCCTGCATTCAGGAAGCTGGTTGTCGTCTGGCGTAAAAATTCACTGAAAGTACCGGTTGAATGAATTTGCCTTTTCTCTGCCTTCCTGGAGAGATACCAGCGGATGAGGGTTTGGACGTTGATTTATATAATGCCAAAACTTATACGGGGCTGTTTTGATAAAATTGTTTAATGTGCTACTGCAGAAACGTTCTTTCGAGCATTTAATTTTACTCTTAAGTGACTTTGTTAATTCCTGGATCCGCAATTGGTAGGCTGGGACAGCTCGTAACTTGTTAGATTTGCGTAGCCGTTTTATTTTGCGCTTCGTATGTATTATATCACGCGTGATCCAAGTATTTTGCTTACGGATGACCTTTTTTGTTGAGGGTACAAAACTGTCAATGCAATGCCCAATATGAGCTTTGAATTGAAGCCAGGCCTCGTCTATGCTGGTTTGTTCATTGGTGCAGAGATCATAGAAGTCTGGAAATTCGTGAGCAAGGTATGTAAGTATGGCTGCGTCATCTGCTCTATTAAATACGTGTACACTTTTAAATGGACGATGAGAGCGAATGACATTCGATAAGGGCAAGGTGCACACCACCAGTTCATGGTCAGAAAGGCCTTCATGTGTATGAATGTTAATTGTACCGCGGAGGAAGTGGTCTGTAACAAATATTAGGTCGAGAATTGTTCTGGACGCTCCCTGGATGCGAGTGGGCGTGGAAACAAGCTGACTTAGGTTAAATGTGAATAAAAAATCAAGCATTATGGAGCTTGCCACAGTTCCTGAACCCAGAGAGGTCCAGTCAATTTCTGGAAAGTTAAAATCTCCTGCCATTAGTATCCTGCTGCCAGACATATGCTTTAACATGTAATCAAACAAGGGATCTAGGTACGAGTTTTCTGCGTTTGGTGGCCGATAAACAACGCCAACGTGTGCGATATCATTTGTCAGATAAATCTTACACCAAACTGCTTCAACTGTTGGAACGTCCGGCATGACTGAATATTTTATGTCACCTTTCATAAGCAGAGCGACGCCCCCTCCTTTTGATTCTCTGTCTTTTCTTAGAATTGTGTAGCCCGACGGCACAATTTCACGGTCTGAAATGTTTTTGTGCAACCATGTCTCTGTAACTGCGACAATATCGGGTTTAAAAGCCAGCACAATAGCTTCAAGTTCATGTGTTTTATTTGTAATACTGCGTGCATTTAAGTTGAGTACAGTTATTGACGTTTGCTCCTGGTGATTCGCTTTCCGGTGTTGCTTTGATCTTCGTTTTTTGGCTCAACTGGAACAATGTCACTGCTCTCACTATCCCACGTGAAGAGCTGACCATTTATTTTCACTTTGTCATATACCAGAGATACCTTTTCTTTTCTATCACGGTGTTCTTTAGTGCGGTCCCATAATTTTTTCCTAACATTCCTTACAGCAAGCGAAAAATCTTCTCCAATGGAGAAACCGGAATCTTTTAGTTTAGATCATTGTTTAAGAATGCTAAGTTTGTCTCGGTAGTCAAGAAACTTCATGATTATAGGCCTAGGTCTAGTTTCGTTGTCTTTACTTGGTCTGCCCAGACGATGAATTCTTTCAATGTCTGTCTTTGTAATTCCAAGTATATCCTCAAAGACCGTTTTCGTGAGAGTTTCATGCAAAGTGTCTGTAGTTTCATCCTCCTGCTCCTTAACACCATAAATGATTAGATTAGAGCGACGGCTTCTGTTCTCAAGCTCATCGATTTTGCTGGTCATGGCGGCAAGGTTACGTTCTAATTCCGTAACTTTCCTGGCGCACTCCGTGACTTGCTTTTCAAGCCCACTAATTTTTTCAAGCTTCTTTTCTATTGCAATAAGCTTCTGGTTGGTTACAGCTTTACCTTTCTTAATTTCCTGAATGTCTTCAGCAATTATCTTCAGCTGTTCAGCAATCGTTTGGTCAATAGGGCCGGGTTTTCTTCGATATCACCGCTAAGCAAAAGCAGATATCGGAGCGACACAATCACATTCAAGAGCAATTCACAAAGCGGCTGTGGGCACGGCAGCAACAGCAAGCAGACGTTGTTACTTCTAAATGATTTCCCGTAACGTTTGCTCACGTGTACAAAAAATGCGAACGGGTTGGTGACGCTCATCTTGGCGTTGCCGCCGCGCCCACTGCCGAAGGATCCGGCGAAGCCGCATTTTATACTGGATGGTCCCGATGTCCGTGTCGATGCGTTTGTGGTTTCCGTTGATAGCCACGTGGTGCCATACGAGATATGATAGTCGCGCTGGTGAAAAGTGGCGGGTCGAAACGCTGGGATCCCTTCATCGCCTCCAGTAGTCCGAAGAATGGTCACTGACGCTTGACATGCCGATGGCGGCTCCTCTGGTAGCAGCAGCAATCCAAGAAAAACCTGTACAAAAAATGCGAACGGGTTGGTGACGCTCATCTTGGCGTTGCCGCCGCGCCCACTGCCGAAGGATCCGGCAAAGCCGCATTTTATACTGGATGGTCCCGATGTCCGTGTCGATGCGTTTGTGGTTTCCGTTGATAGCCACGTGGTGCCATACGAGATATGATAGTCGCGCTGGTGAAAAGTGGCGGGTCGAAACGCTGGGATCCCTTCATCGCCTCCAGTAGTCCGAAGAATGGTCACTGACGCTTGACATGCCGATGGCGGCGCCTCTGGTAGCAGCAGCAATCCAAGAAAAACCTGTACAAAAAATGCGAACGGGTTGGCGACGCTCATCTTGGCGTTGCCGCCGCGCCCACTGCCGAAGGATCCGGCGAAGCCGCATTTTATACTGGATGGTCCCGATGTCCGTGTCGATGCGTTTGTGGTTTCCGTTGATAGCCACGTGGTGCCATACGAGATATGATAGTCGCGCTGGTGAAAAGTGGCGGGTCGAAACGCTGGGATCCCTTCATCGCCTCCAGTAGTCCGAAGAATGGTCACTGACGCTTGACATGCCGATGGCGGCGCCTCTGGTAGCAGCAGCAATCCAAGAAAAACCTGTACAAAAAATGCGAACGGGTTGGCGACGCTCATCTTGGCGTTGCCGCCGCGCCCACTGCCGAAGGATCCGGCGAAGCCGCATTTTATACTGGATGGTCCCGATGTCCGTGTCGATGCGTTTGTGGTTTCCGTTGATAGCCACGTGGTGCCATACGAGATATGATAGTCGCGCTGGTGAAAAGTGGCGGGTCGAAACGCTGGGATCCCTTCATCGCCTCCAGTAGTCCGAAGAATGGTCACTGACGCTTGACATGCCGATGGCGGCGCCTCTGGTAGCAGCAGCAATCCAAGAAAAACCTGTACAAAAAATGCGAACGGGTTGGTGACGCTCATCTTGGCGTTGTCGCCGCGCCCACAGGCTATACCGAACATCTAACAGAAAAACTAAGTCCACATAAATAAAGAACTGCTAAAGTCTATGATGGCCGCCACACAGGAGAGAAAGCTACAAACTCTCAAATAAATTTCAGCTCAACAGTCATCAATAACGGTGCTGAAATAGAGGTATTCCGTGTATTATTCTTCTTACGCCTGCCTTCTTTTTCTTGTGAAAAAATAAAAGAAAACCCACCGTCGTACACTGGTTAGCATTGGTTGCTGCATCGCGAATTTAGGCACTCTCATCCTTTAAAAGCGAACTTCCCCGAGCTCTCGGACGCCGCAGACGGTGAATCTGCTTTCATGCACGACATGGACAACTCCGGCAAGTACTTTTCCGCACTGATAGGTCAAGGTACGTGACGTCACGGAGCTAGTGCAGAGACCTGATGTTATCTAGGAACTTATAGTTTGAACTGGAGATAAGAATAAATTCGTCTTTACGAAGTTTCTTTGCAGTCTCTAAGTATACGACTCTTTTTAGAATGAAGGCCTGAACCAGACGACAAAGATCCTTTTTCTTGACGCCCCGTCTAGTTTCTTTAGCCATATGGGTGTGCTTAAGCAGGTGGTATTGAGTAATTACTCCCTTATTATAGAACATTAGTTCACTAGTGACTCGGCGAAAGATGCTTTATTGTGGTTTCACTTCACACACTACAAGCAGTGGGACAATTCGTCTTATAATTGTAACGTAATTGAAACAAACATTTTACGTTCAAACGTAGTACATTACCTTCCAAAATTACGCCCTCCGAGGGGCGGTCTCCGGCTGAAAGCAGAAATATCTATCCATCAGAGCAAATGCAGTCGTTCCGCGAATATATGAATGTGGTCGAGGAGTGTACGGTTTCTGTCGCTCTCGTAAGCACTGAGTGAATGATAGGCTTTCAGCTTTCCTGAAGAGTAGCCTTGCACTAAGTTGTTCGCTCCGCTCAGGAGATATATAGATGTCAGTTCCAGTGTACATCGGACACCTTACGATGAACTATTAGCATGCTGGGTAGCGGTAAATAATAGTTCGTCAACAGACTAATGCTCCTTCTTTTCTGTCGCACCGCACATGTTTGAAAACAACACCTTTCACCACAACAACAGGCAATTTCGCAAAGATGCTTTTGAGCGAAGGCTTCTCAGGAATAACTACAGACGATGTTGCAACCGAAATTTCACCTTCGCGTGCTGCTGCAATGAAAATTCTCTGCAGCTACACGCGAACCTGGAGGAGTAATTGCTCTCGAAGTTGTGCTCTTATTATGCAGCAAGGAATTTTATTATGACCACCACTTGGTTATGCCAACGAGCGGTAGGCCACGAGCGATCGATGGAGAGGAAGAAGGGGGTGTTGTGAAGGAGGCAGCTAACTGTAAAATCATCCCTCTTTATTGTTAACACTGAGGAAAAGCGAGAAATTTCACGAGTTTTCTCATATTGATACAGCTTAGAAGTGGACGAAGAAGTGCTCCGCCATCTCGCTTGTGACGAGGAAGAAGAAGTGTTTCGCCTTCTTGCTGGTGACCGCTCGGCAGACTGGAACAGTTCTTGTGTATCTAACGGTGTGCCGTGTAATATTCGTGACAAATCTGGTGGAGGTGCGGGGTACGCTTCCAGACCCGCGTAGGCTACCGACCAATACGTATCTCACCTCAGTTCACTAGCGAGATGGCGGAGCACTTCTTCGTCCACTTCCAAGCTGTATCATTGTCACGAATATTACACGGCACACCGTTAGATACACAAGAACTGTTCCAGTCTGCCGAGCGGTCACCAGCAAGAAGGCGAAGCACTTCTTCTTCCTCGACACAAGCGCGATGGCGGAGCACTTCTTCGTCCACTTCTAAGCTGTATCAATATTAACGCAAAATGTGCTACTTTTTGATCTGCTAGAAGTTCAAACTGGCTGTTTCGCAAAATTGATCTATCCTGGTGTGGTGAAAAGAGCATAACGTACCTGACGACGACGTGCGAATGGCACTCGAGTTGACTGAAATGAAAGAGCAGAAGAATTTGCGACAGAAATCAAAACGCATCATTCACCGCTTGAGCGATCTGATCCTGTTGCCCGCAAGCGTAATACCATACATGGAGCCGGCATATTCTTTGTTATTGTTTCCCTTTTTTATACACTGCCTGAGATCTGCCAGCTTTGGTAATAATTAATCGAAAAGTGGGAAGCATGCCTGTGCATCCTCATTAGCTCTATACCTTTTCGCTGTTTTCGTTGAACACTAAGGGTTAAAATTGGAGACATTAATTTATCGACAGAGAACGCTGTTGCGAATTTTAGGACATCCGTGGCAAGTTTTGCAAAAGGCGACAGGAGTTATTCCCCACCACGCATTTTTAGACTACAAGAGAACATGCTACGGACTATCTACAGGAAACTAGCCACACATAGGTCTGCGCTGGTCGTACTCAGAGACAAAAAAAAACAGCATTAATGGCTTACCAGACGTCATCAGGGTTGCGTGGCTAGACTCAGCTAAAGTATATTAAAGGAAAGGATGGGAAAGGTTACCAAGAATAGAAAATAGTTTGAGAATTCCGTACTGAAACGAAGTGTAAACCTATTTAAATATCCATAGCCTATGATGTGGTGATTTATTTGTTTATAGTGCACTTGAGCAATTTCAGAGCAAGGCGTGACGTTAGCAGCTACACAATTTTTTCGATGTAAATCACTTGAGATTGTGCGAAATTTCATATCAACAATGCAAAATATTTCTGTCGCAAATATGCCTACAAATCTAATTAGGTCCTTACTGCTCCTATATCGGACGATCGTTTTCGAAATCTATAAAGACGTATGACAAGAAAAGTTGCTGCCGGGTATGCTAAAATAAAGCTGACATCTGGAAGCAGCACGAGCGATTCGTTTTGGTAATATGTGGTAATATGCATTTTGGTGCTCCATTGATAATGACGTATGTGACTATGAGCATTTTGTCTTTGCGCCTATTCCGAATACCGATCGTTACGAACCTCAGAGACACAAGCTTTTAATTGCATAAAGAGGAAACGCATTATTATTTGCTCAGCCAGAAGAGTTATAAGTCTGTACGCCTTATTCACTTGGCCTCTATGCAGCAAGCTAAATTTTCACTTCAGCATCCGAGGCCACAGCAGCCACCTCGATATCAGCTTCGTTAATGAAAGTGACGTGGAGACATAAATCACTGACAACCGGAGCCTGTAGCACTAAACTGCAAGCTCTGCAAGTCTATTAAAAGTCCCGTTCAGAACATGATGACGATAATGAGACGCATGTCGATTTAATAGCCACATAGATCAAAATAAGTACAGCCTGAAGCAGAGTCAGTTTATGGGCTTGCACATATGAGCGGTATGAACACCTGTAGTAACACTTTACTGTTAGTAGCACCCAAAGCGTGGCAATGCATTTTCTAGGAACATATAAAGACCAAGGTATACGCAATGGGTGCAGACTTGTCGGATGAACGAGAAAACCAAGGGATACACTCACCCATTGCGGTGCGCTAGTTGATTCTTCTTTCTCCTCCAGTTCTTCGCCTAGTGCTCCACGCACGTGTTTTTAGCGCGACCTGCACAAATATGTGTACTGCCGGACGTAGTTTACGAGCAGTCACCTTTCGGTTCACCCACTTACCAAAGTGATGCGTTGCGCTTTATTTTTTGGGGAGCCTGAGTATATTACCGCGCTGTAGACGGACGTTTTCATCTTTTGTCGTCACTTTTATAGCACATCAATTAATGCGAAGATTCATTGGTCGTGTTTGCCCAATACAATATTCATCTCGATGATGATTCCACGTGCAGCTAAACAGAGATTACAAGATTCTGCACGAAATATTTGCTGATGCTTCATCTCTGACGCGATTTGACGCTCCGGAACTGAGAAAACAGAAGTCTGGTAAAGATGGCATCTAAATCGGCCGTCCCACGCACGCGATATATGAGCCCTTTACGCAACATTAAAGAAAAATTCTCTTCCACTATTGTAGATTCTGTTGAACAGGTAGTTACCAAAGCCGCAGTTTATAACTTTCGTGCGAACATTTAAGGTCAATCGGCAAAACCCCGTATGCCAATAAAAATATGGCTACCCTGCTATCTATCTATACTCTAAGCTTCACGGCGCTGCCGGTGTGGCTTCCTGATTTACTAACAATACTGCATTCCGAATTTCTGCGCTTTTGGTCCCGAATCTATCAAGAGAGAAGATGAAGAACGCCTAATGCTAATGAACTTGGAACTGTTCAATCTTCTTTTCC
The DNA here is from genome assembly GCF_055824585.1 of Amblyomma mixtum. Lineage (NCBI taxonomy): Eukaryota > Metazoa > Arthropoda > Arachnida > Ixodida > Ixodidae > Amblyomma > Amblyomma mixtum. The sequence goes on along the minus strand of NC_143012.1, from coordinate 97,179,458 downwards.
CTCCTTCGTGGTTAATTCTATTCCTATTCGTAAGATCAAAAATTGGCTGTTGCACTGAAGCTCTGCCTTGGGGGTGTGATGCGATAACGTCAACGTTAACCAATTGCACGTATATGCGAAATTGGTAATTCTCTACTGTACATTCATGGATCCCTGGGAGTCCTCATGCCACTCATGGCGTAGAAGCGTAGCGATTAGGCTATAGTGCCTAGAATATACTGGCCAGTATATTCTAGGCACTATAATTAGGCAATGCGCCACTGCCCTGCGGTGGCCGGTGCTGCCACCCGTGGGACTTGTGCGACATAAGTTGCTCGCCCCGAGCAACGTCTAACGACCAATCATTAATTGAACTGCCACCTGCCAGGGTGGTAGTTTGCCCACGATTCGGTGGGCTGGTTATTATGAAACCACAGGATCAATTAACTTAGGTGCAAAGGTGGGTTAATTCGCTGCGGATTTTTCGCTTAAAACAACGACGACACCGATGGATTTTCTGGAGCCTTAAAGCTCTCGCATTACGATAGCTTTCCAGCACTAGCATCCGCCGAAGCGGTTTCTGGCTAGGAGATAATGGCATGAGATGTGTTGTACTTCTTGGACAAATAGCGCTGATCTCTCTCTTGGATTTTGTAAAATAGGTTTCTCTGCACCTTCCGTAGCGGACAACAGCCATTGTGTAGTCCAAAGCAGTTTAAATTTCATGTACAGGGAAACGCTGATTTGCATTATGATATAGGCTCTCCCCACCTTGATGTTCCACGCTAGTCGAGATAAGTAGGCCGCCCAAGGCGAAAATCTCACACTTCCTGGAAACATTCGAGGAAGGCGGGTGCCCGAGAGTCTAAAAGGTGAAGCAGATGTGCAGCTACAAGATCTTAAAGTTAGGCTCTCAGTATATACACGCACGGAAGTGTGTGAATTTCTTCTCAATGTGGACGTGGTTCTTCCGCTGCAGTTATGTATGCAGTATATTTATACAGGATGTGCATATCTGCGTGGCTATAGCATTATGTATACAGCATGTGCATAATCTTGGCTACATAATTGAGCTGAGTGAAAGGCCTACTCTAGAACAAAAGTGCTCATATCACGCACATTTGTCTCTAATCTTAATTGCTGCTTGAATAGAGCTTACTTTTCAATAAGCTTTACGAAAATTTAAGTATTTTATTGTTTGAATCAACCTTGCTCGGGATGCACTAGAACGAACTTCTGGCGAGTTAGAATGCTGCATACATAACTGCAGCGGAAGAACCACGTCCACATTAAGAAGAAATGCACACACTTCCGTGCGTATATATACTAAGAGCCTAACTTGAAGATCTTGTCGATGCGCACCTGCTTCCCCTTTTAGACTTATTTCAAGACATGCTTCGGCGCGGCCGACAAGCACAAAACGTTTTGTCCTTGTCTGCCGCGCCGAAGCATTTCTTGAAATATGTATGACCAACTGGCCTACAAAACAACCCTTCTAAGCTATATTTCTTCTACTGTAGGCTCTGGCGCTCTGTGCTGTTTTTTCTACGTTTTGTCCTTGTCTGCCGCACCGAAGCATTTCTTGAAATATGTATGACCAACTGGCCTACAAAACAACCCTTCTAAGCTATATTTCTTCTACTGTAGGCTCTGGCGCTCTGTGCTGTTTTTTCTACGTTTTGTCCTTGTCTGCCGCGCCGAAGCATTTCTTGAAATATGTATGACCAACTGGCCTACAAAACAACCCTTCTAAGCTATATTTCTTCTACTGTAGGCTCTGGCGCTCTGTGCTGTTTTTTCTACGTTTTGTCCTTGTCTGCCGCACCGAAGCATTTCTTGAAATATGTATGACCAACTGGCCTACAAAACAACCCTTCTAAGCTATATTTCTTCTACTGTAGGCTCTGGCGCTCTGTGCTGTTTTTTCTACGTTTTGTCCTTGTCTGCCGCACCGAAGCATTTCTTGAAATATGTATGACCAACTGGCCTACAAAACAACCCTTCTAAGCTATATTTCTTCTACTGTAGGCTCTGGCGCTCTGTGCTGTTTTTTCTACGTTTTGTCCTTGTCTGCCGCGCCGAAGCATTTCTTGAAATATGTATGACCAACTGGCCTACAAAACAACCCTTCTAAGCTATATTTCTTCTACTGTAGGCTCTGGCGCTCTGTGCTGTTTTTTCTACGTTTTGTCCTTGTCTGCCGCACCGAAGCATTTCTTGAAATATGTATCACCAACTGGCCTACAAAACAACCCTTCTAAGCCCTTTTAAACTCTCGGGTCCCGCCTTTCTGGAATTTTTCCAGGAAGTACGAGATTTTCGCCTTTGACGGCCTACTTATCTCGACTAGCGCGGCACTTAATAACAGCCGCCAGACGCGGCCTCTGCCGTAAAGTGAGTGATACCAGCGTTCGGGTTACTGCGGGCATTATAGTACGGGCTGTCGCATGCCGGCGCTGTCCATTATGTGCACCACGGCGCTTTGTGGTGTGTGTCTTTTTTCAGTCCTCGTTTCATTCTCGTGCGCTCGGTATGAGATGTGCATTATAGTGACTCTCCCTACTGCAGTCTATTGCTTGATACTGCCTTTGCACAGCCTTTGCGTGAAGAAACGACATCGCTAGCATGAGCGAGCCACAAGAAGATTGATTGATGGAAAACGTTTGTTATGGAATTTGGTTAAGGTGACTGGTAGGATCCTTCGCCCAGGAATCCGCTGGGTTCGGTTGTTGTCTTGGCCCCACACACCAGACTCAGTTGGATCTGAGGGTTCTTACGTCGTTGTGTTTGTTACCCTATCTAGTTCCAGATTTTCTTCACGATCCCATACAAAGTGGTAAAGGTGGATTATACTGTGCGATTATATGTAGTATGTGTACATATAGGCTAGTTTAGCTGGGATTATTGTTTTATTCCTTTTTTCTTGAGCGAGGGGTTCGGTGGAGCTTACCCTCTTCTACTCAATGTGTGGTGCTGGAAAGCATCATTATACCCTATCAGTGTACCCTATCACTGATACCATCACTGGTTCCTGTGCGGCATCCTTAGAACGTGTAGGGTGAAGTAAGGCGCGGCCTCCGGAGTGAGCGCTTTCCTTTCCTCTGTCTCAGAAGTGTCCGGGAATTCATGACAGTGGACAGCGTGTCAGTATCCATAGTTTCTGCAGGACGCAGAGAGCATGTATGCAAATGAGTCCTCTGCTTTTTTGCAGTCTGCATGCATGCGACTGTGAACAGTCAAGTAATGAATCACAAGGACATAGCTTTCGGCATTCTTTGAAAAGCACCTTCTAATAAGCTGGAGTTTAGTTTCTTCAATAGCCTTTCTTCCACATTCTATAATATATAGCGTAGTGAAATTAATAAGAGCTCGAAAATAATGCTCGAACTTCGGCTCAATGATGTCTTTTAACATGGCGAAGCTCTGAGGAGTATAGAATTATCAACAGTTTAGTATCTTGGCGTCAGCCTGACAACGAAAATTCAGGGAGACAGGAATCCTCAGTCTCTCCAAAAGCTTCACAACGTGCATAGAGGAGTAGAACACACACAAGCTTTGCATAGCGCATATATATTGCTTCCTGCGTTGGTATTCAATAGAATGGCTTATTTTTTTTTAATTTTCACCCGTACACAAGCACAGATCACATTGTGTCCTACGTACGCCTTACTATCTTTATGCACTGACACTGTACTGAACTGTTCACGGCATGCATAGCTATGCAGCACACTCACTTCAGCTCTGCATGCCGAACATGTATCGCATCGTTTGTTGGTGCGGAATACATTGGCTTTGTCGCCTTGATTCGATTAGGCTTAAAGCGGCAACGTCTCGATTCTAAAGCAACCCGTTGACACAGCAGCACTCTATGAAACGCGTAGCCGTTATTAGCTTTACACTTTCAGGAGCGCTGAAAATAATCTCAGTTCTCAGCAGTCCAAACCAGACACAGTGTCAACTTTAAGTCGTCAAGTCAAACAAACAGTTCTGGAAATGAATGCGGCAGGATTGAGCCCTCCCCACTGTCCGAACATGAGTTCATAGTGCAGAACAATCCGTCCGAGCTACGCGGCACAACGCAAAACATCCCAGATCCTTTGAAACGTAATTATAGAGCACTTATTTTTGAGAGCATGTGCTCGATAAGACATAATCTGATAACAGAAAAAAGTCAAAGGCCGTGGTGTTTTGTGGGCGCTAATTACAGCATTTCTTCCCGGCAGAAAGAAGAAAAATACTGCCCGCGAAAATCATACCAAAATATCGGCCTTGTGCAAGTTCATTCACGGTCTCCAGCGTTAAACGAAGAGAAACGTGGCCAGCCCGAGCTACCAAGTGAAAGATAAGGGTGGATATTTGATATCTACTCCAAAGTTTCGGTGGTTAGCGTACGAAAGCAGACGCGATCACAAAATATCGCACAGAAAAGAAAAATTACCGACGATTACGTTACTTCCTAATGCGAAATTTGAGCGCAGCAAATGAGCTGTTTCACCTTTTCGATAGATTGAGGCAAAGAAATCGAGCAACACATGTATGCGCTATCACAGAATTTTTTTTTTATTTTTCACACGTATTCGCAATTTCGGCTCGGGCGGTGCACATATACAGATCCGCCGCCACCGATCTGGCTCTCTGATTGCCACCGCACAGGGGTTGCATTGGAGGAGGAGCGAAGAAAGGAATTAAGTTCGAGCCGGCGCTTTGACAACCGGAGACTCGCAGGAAGAGGGGGGAGGGGGGCGGCGTGTACACCCAGCGGCAAACGATGGGGGCAGAAGCGCGCGCAGCAAGCGGATAACACGATAAAGGGAGGAGGGAAGAGATAGCAGCGACTTACTGATGCCGCTGACGCCGATAGCGCTGGGGGGATGAAAGGGGGGCGGAGCTGGTTACGAGGCCGACGACAACGCCGACGCCGACGACGACGCGAAACCCAGGAACGGACGCCAAAGAGCTGCGCTCTAAAAATAAAGTGCTACCAAAAAGGTGGGTATTATCAGGGGCATTTGTCAAAAACTGAGGTACGTTCATCCAAGCTTTGTCCAAATCAAGGATCTCAGTTTCGTGTAAACGATGAGCTGCTGACGTGCATCTTTTCTGTCTCCACAGAGAACGCGCCAGTCACCATCTCGGTAGTGTGCTCTTCGTCCGGGGGCGCCTCGTGCTTCACGTCGTCGGCCTCCTTGACGACTTCGTCAGCTCCTCCAGTACCAGAAGCCCCCGCCTGCTGCGTGTCCGAGCACGGGTGTTTCTGGCACTCTTCGGCAAGGTGGACGCCGTTTTTCTTCCTGCTCTTGCGTCTGTCTTTCACCAGAACTGGGCCACGCAGCGTCAACGGAGGCAGGACGCCTCGGGCAGCAACCACGTTGGGCTGCTCGTTGACTGGGCTTTGCGATTCGGACTCGCCCTTGCCTACATCGAAGGCTTCGGGTGCACGCTCGTCATGCGGTTCGTCGTATTGGTCGGCTGCGATGACCGACGCAGGCTGCTCTGGGGCTCTTTCGGTCGTCGTTGCAGCAGCATTGACTACCGCAGATTGACCTACGGCGGAGTCGTCCTTGTCGAGTGTGGTTGCACCGGAGTCAAGACCAACGAATAAAACATGTTTTCGGTCTTCAGCATCATCCGTCAAGCTCACGGGGCCAGGTGCATCGCTGGGAACCCCTGGAACTCCCGGCGGAGTCCACCGCTGACCACCGCCTTTCTCGTGCTCCATCACTTCAGCTGTGGCGGCCACCTCCCGTGACGGCAGCAGTGCTGATTCGGGCCCTGGCCCAATTTCCTCCGGTCCATGGCTTCCAGGAGCGTCTGTAACAGGAACAGCGCTTGGGGTTTGTTCCTGTTTGAGGTCTCCCTGCCTGTGCTGCATCTGCATCTTTCCGGCAGCTTGAGTCGCAGGCTCCGCCCGTGCGTCGTTCGTAGGCTCGGCCAACGGCCGTTCTGGAGGGACACCACTGCCGGCCTTGCATTCCGAGCTGCCGCCATCCGGCACGGCAGGCAGCAACTGTGTTGACGCCTCTCGCCTCCTCTTCTCGAGGTACTCTTCGAAGTTGAACTCGGGGGAGGATGGCGCCCCTTCCTTCTTACGCGACGTGCGGCTGGGCGTCGTGGAAGCCGTGCTGTTTGCCGTACTGCCGAGGGATTTCTCCCCTTTCCCTGCACTCCCGTGGCGAGCCGCTTTGCCGTGCGTCCTGTTCCTGGTACCGAAAAGCACCATCTGCATGGTGTCGAAGCTGGGCATGCCGCGACCTGGCTTCTTCGACGACGCCGCCGTGGTCTGTTTGCTGTCCTTAGCGTCTGCGGCGTCGTGACGCCAGACGTAAGACACCGCGCCCTTGTTCGGAACGACTTGCAGGGGAGCCCCTTCGGCCTCGTCGTCGTACACGTGACGCAAATGGCCCGCGGGCTCGAACCAATTCTCCAGCAGAGCTGGTTCTTGCGCTGATGGTCCTTGGGTGTTGCCAGTCGGACGCGGTGGATGCTTGCTTGACGGGCTGTCTCGTTCGGAGTGGTGCTTGCATGAGGAGGCTTGGCTCGGCTGCTTGGAAGGCCGGGAACCTTTGCGGCGCCAGGTAAAGCGGTCCCGGGTGCTTTGGTCCTAGGGCTGCGTGTAAGACGATTCCTGGCAGGATATCGCGGTGTCGGCTGCGGTTACCGGCGACTCTTCTTGAAAGGACGAGAGGTAGTTCACGTAGACGCTGAGAAGAATAAGGGCCTGCAAAAAGTGAAGGCATTCGATCACTGGACTAAGTAGTCTCCCTAGGTGCCGTCGTTGCAGAAAACGTCCTGTGGAGCAACACCTGTTGTTAGGCTAGTTGGTAAGCCATGATCTCAGAAGAATCAGCGCAAAAGGATAACGGACAAGAATGAACGAGGACGACACGGTATAGAAGCGCTGAACTTTCAACTTTATATCGGTCCCTGACAAGTTTCCTGTCAGGGACTATGACGCACATGCAGATCAATACCGTTTATATCCCGAGTGATTGTCTTATCTAAATGGCCTTGCTCAGCTTGGGCGTCATGGCCCCTGACAGAAAACTGTATAAATACGTTGCAATAGCTTCTTACGAAATAAAGTGGAAAGTTCAGCTCTTGTGCCCATGTCGTCCTCCTTCATTCTTGTCCGTTGTCCTTCTGCGCTCGCTCTTGTGAGATCATGTGAAGGAAGCTTCTTTTTATTTTGGGGCACAACTTTGTGATAACGGACTTCTATTGGGGCCATTCATGATAATAGTAGGCGTCATTTGTTGCATAGGATAGCTCAGAAGATGAGCAGACGCAGGGCAATACAAATTGAAAACAATAATCCAAACTTCTTGCACGGTCTGAATTATCACTTGGTTGTCTTATGCTTACTACGTGAGACGGCTTCGGCGCGTGAGGCCGCTATATCGTTAATGGGGGTCTTCAAGGACACCTATCCACATGTTGCTAGAAGCGCCTTTTCCTTGTCTTGGGGGGTTTCACGACAAGCTTCAGAGGATGACTCATATTCCTAGACAGAATTGAACACAGCTTAGTGCCTACCAGTGAGGCCACTGGTTTGGTTTAGTTTGGTTTATGGGGTTTAATGTCCCAAAGCGACTAAGGCTACGAGAGACGCCGTATTGGAGGGCTCCGGAAATTTCGACCACCTGGGGTTCTTTAACGTGCACTGACATCGCACATGGCTCCTACCAATATAACCGTTGTGTACTTCCGGCCGCAACGCATATGAAATAATGCTTGCTCCCATTTTGAGCTGACTGATTTCTGTTCATAACACGTTTGCCTGCAATAACATAGCTTTCACTGGCCGACTGCCGAGTGTATTTGCTTCTTTTGATATTACTGTATATTCCAGTAATTTGTGCATCTGTGTATATGACAAACATTATTATCGCTGTCCGGTTTTCAAGAGCGCAATGCGCAGGGGTATTGCGGGGAATTAAAAGGAAAAGCAGCAGCAAGTGTTGCACAGGTACCTTGAGGACGGCCACCGCGGTGTAGCCCAGTGCGGCAGGGATGTAGCTCCACTGCAAGGGTAATTAACATGCGATGTATGAGCGTGCTACTCCGACGAAATGACAGGCTTTACTAGTGTACTCGGCTACCTTAGTGACCGATAAACCTTTACGAAGTCAACCAGCTATGGAACCTCTAATCTTGGAGTATGCCTCCTGCTTGAAGTCCCCACCAAGTGTACAGAGGGCAAAACACATGCCTAGAACAACCAAACTGTGTTTTCCGTCGCTCCCAACGCCGCTGCGACCAAGAAGGATAAAATTGACGATTAAATTCTATGAGTTTAACTGCACATGTTTACATCCAGACCATTTTTAACCAAATCTTATAGCTAGTTATCGCGTGATCAGCCCGAAACACGCTCAGAACGTGTTCTAGACATGCGTTTTGCCCTCTGTACTTGCGAGATAAACTCGAAAAAATTCACAGAACCGCAGTGCATTTTGAATGTTCACGTTATCCGCAGACCGATTCTGTAACAGACATGCTGAAATGTTGCGACCTAGAACTGCTCGAAACACGACGAGAAAAGCTACATGGTTGAACTGTTTTTCCAAATCACCACGAATCAACTAAAAATAAACAAAGAAACATCTATTCACCCCCTCTAAAACAAAGTGCGCGTTTAAACCGCAGTGCCGCAATACGGTCTTAAAGAACACACCTAGCTGCTTTCCAAAACTTTTTTTTTCCCTTCATGTATTAATATGTGGAGTGGTCTTGCGTAATGCATTTTCGCAGCTCAAAATGTGATAGAGTTTGAGAGCCTTTTTGAATTATATTACAGGCAACGGGGGAATCGCTAATAGATCATGCTGTTGTTATGATTGGCCCCATCTTTGTTAGTGATTCACGTGCACTTGGTTGGTGCTGCTTTCTTTCTTCCTCTCAATGCTGGTCCTGTATTCTTGCTTTGATAACATTCTTTTGTGTCGTGTCACTGCCTGAGGTTTTTGTTCCTCGAAAATTAAAAGAAAAACCTCTCCTGTAATGGCCCTCAAGTGAGGGCTACAGTATTCCTCAATAAATAAATTTACAATCAATTATTTGGGCTGAGGTGCCAGAGGGTATGATATCCTCAGCGCAAAAGAACCCTGTGGTTACCCAATTCCGTAAGTCTTCATTTAGCAGTGGCAGCGTAATAAATCTTTGGAAGATGCTGCCTTTCGGAGAAACGTGTGAAACACGCCTATATTGGCGCGCATGTTATGATAAAGCAACTGGGCTGTGCGACGTCCTAGTGGAAGTGCGGAGTTATGTTGAATCTTTTTGGAACGCATATTCCTGCGTACTAAGCTTAAAATTTCTTCATGAAGGAGCCACATGGCAATGGCTGCAGTTGTACGTACAGGCGACGCGGATGTATCCCCTGGACTGGCGGGGGTCTGCGTATCTCCATTGACATTGGTGGTCATGTCTCCGTGAGATGACGCCTGCAGAGAGAGAGAGAGAGAGAGAGATAGAGCGATAGCCGCAAAAGAAAAAACGTGCTGAGTGCAGAAAAGTAGGCCGTGAAGGGAGACATAGAGGAGGAGGAGGAGGAGGAAAAAAGTTTACGTGAGGCCAGCATTAAGGCCACTCAAGAAAGGAGGGGGAGGAAAAAGGATGTTAGGAGAGGCAATGGTAATGATCCAACTCATTTCTCTCGGTCCCAGCATGACCAGGTACCCAACGCAGGGTGATTGTAATATTCGGATTTTTGTGAAAGGATTCTACTAGAATGTCATGTAGGTGGGTTTCTAGTAGTGTGCTTTATAAATTGAAATTTCTTTGCTGGGGTCGTTATAGATGTTGATGTTAGTTGTATGGTGTTTAGTGAGTAAAAACGCTTCTTGTAAGGCATATATCATCGCGTGATCCGGTTTTGGTTGATTATGGTTTAACGTCTCAAAACGTTTCAGGCTGTACGCCGTAGAGAAGGGCTCCGGATAATTTCGACCACCTGGGGTTCTTTAACGTGCACTGACATCGCACAGCACACGAGCCTCTAGAATTTCGCCTCCATCGAAATTCGGTATTATCGCGTGAGCTTCTAGAGTGGTTGTGTTGGGAGGGTTGGAAAATGGCCCAGCTGTGCGGATGATTAGTTCTGTCTGTACGGGTACATACAATGCATACGCATGTGACCCCATACTAGACCGAGCGACGTCCATGTAAGTACATCGTTATACACGTGATGTCTATGTGATGATGGTTTGCATATGCTTGACGTCGACCGTCATGAAGGTGTGGCGTCATGTATTTTGGTATGTTTGCATTGTTGGCTGAAGGCGTTGGCTAACTGGTGTCAGGTTGAGGGGGGAGATGGCTGCTTGGTTCAGGATGTCGCATACCTGCTCCGTAGAAGACAATCGCTCTACTTGCCTATGTTATTGTGTTAGTTCGGCGAGAGTGAGAAAGAGGCCAGTGTGTCGAAGTCGCTCACTTACGGCGCATATGGGAAAGATCCAGAGCGGCCTTGTTAACGGTGGTGGGTGAAGATTCGAGTTTTGTAGTTTCTGTACGTGTCAGCGGTAGATACGGGGTGGTGTACAGGAGTCTGCTTGGTAAGCAGACCTAGGTGGCCCATCTGCCTCTAGGGTTGGTTCTCTGGGAATTTACCGTCAGTTTTGCGCTCACGGTCTACGACGCCGACGACGGACCTCCAGCGACACGAGCTCCTTAATGCTAACTGGTTAAATTGCTGAACGCTGGGGGACATCAACGCAAGTTAAGTAACCCCACGTGGTGAATACACTCTAAATACGAATACGTCTGTGTAAGAGTAAAAAGGGAGGAAGATGTCCTCCAGCGCACACTCTTTTCCATATCAGTCCGAAGCGTTCGATCACTGACCATTTCGCGTGCGCTTTGGGAAATTGTACTCTCTATGCCGTACCAATAGCAGAGTCGTACACCTCTCCATCATCCTATCAGATCAGGTGAATGCTGAATGAAATAGGCCTCATTTACATATAAAAGGCGTTATGCTATCAAAGGACTACTCACCGGTGTACTTGGGAGGAACGTGTCGACACAGGAGGCGCACCAGATGAGGAGAGTGGTCAAGACGTTCCATATTATGAACAGCCTGATGATCGAGCTGAGATTCTGCAACGCGCAGAAGTGATCAATTAATGTTGTCTTTATCGATAATGTCCGCTAATACATGAGGTAAATTGCAATGCTCATGGAGAAACTGCAACAGACAGCACAATTTTCTTGAAGAAAATCTAGCAGTAGCAACCTACTACGGCACACATTATAGGAAATAGCCTGTGTGGTGCCTAAGCGTTATAACAGCTTTATAACCGAAGTAGTGAGTAACTGCTACGATTTGCGCAGCACAATTAGCTGAATACTTGGATGGCCGAAGTGTGGGACTTTGCCAAAGGTTATTTGAAAATGCGTTAGAGCAACCCTCCAAATGCTACATAGTTCACAATGCGGGAAAATATCTCTGCGGTACCATCCACATGCACAAGAAACAATAGTCGGAGAGGAATAAACAAGAGTATTGTACGCTATACCGGCGAAGTGCAGGACGCAAAGGGAGAGGAAATACACGCGTACACTTATTACCAAGCTGGTCGAATGTTTAGGGGAATCCCGCAAGGTGGAGGAGGTTTGTAATAAGGGAGTAACTACTCATTGACATCCACCCGAGCGCAGCCATACGGCTACAAAGGAAAGCTATACAGTTTTCTTAAAAATACACAGTTAAAGAAAAATTAGTCCTGGTCCGATGTTCGAACCCGGGACCACCGCTTCACTGAAGCAGTCGCTCTACCAACTGAGCTTTTTGTGGTAGGGCGAGAGCATATTGATCAATAACTGGAAGTGAGAAGAAGCTACATAATTGAGCTTACTTGTTCTTCGTCATCCTTGTTTGGCCTTCGAACCTAGCAAAAGCAAAATAGCAAAAAGGACTCCTTTAGCATGCTCGCTGACCGAGGTATAAGAAACTCTTGCAGCTCTGCTGCTGACCCTGATGGTAGTTTTTTTCTGAGCGCCACGAAGTACTGCATCTCCAGACGTCAGGAACCATCGAGCTTGGGACAGGACTAGGGCAGAACTACACGGAAAGTTCCGGGTGCATATGAATAGCAAGAACACTCCTAGCGGCACAGTACACTCTGATAGCCGGAAAAACTCGCGGCCAGTACTAAACTCTCGCAGTTAAATTTTCGGCTACAACTACAACACATTATTTAAAAGTACTGCGTCAAACACGGCGCTTTTAGTAAAGGGGTGCCTACTTAACGTTCACGGAAACACGAAAGACAAGCTCGCTGTAGCTGGAGTCGGAATGTGAGGTACTCACAAAGTAAAGGCTGAAAATTAGAATGACGTCACTCAGTGTATTCGTGGAGTGGGCTATGTCCAGGATTACTCTCATGGTCCAGTGATCTAAAAGAACCAAAGAGAGAAAGTTCTCGTCAACGCAGTAAGGTATTCTCAGAAAAGAAAATGAACGGGGGGGGGGGGGGGGGGGGGGAAGGTGCCAACAGTTCATGTAATTAAAGGCACAGTATGGAAACACGTGCGGTTTTAAAAGTCCAATAGCTCTGTTTGGTTAGAAAAAATCCGTTTGCCGCTGGACAGATATTTCAATGCATGAGGTGGAGCAGGGGGCTTAACTGCGCATTTCGCTAAGGCTTCTACGCTGTCGCTGTATACTAGTGAAGTCTCCTACCCTACTGCGCAGGGTAGACGGCTTTACTGCGTTGGTCAAGTGGTCATTTCATGAAGAAATAAAGCATTTTAAAAAGTTCTTGGTCACCTTTTCCGCGAATTCTAAACAGCTGGTCCTCAAGAACGTGCGGACTCACAAGAAGTAGTTTATAACACTGCACTGGTTCAGTGCTATAAGCTGTGCTAGAGAGCATGGAAATTTGTCTTTGCGGCGGGAGCCGCGCGCAGATAGAGATAGTGTAAAAGTTTTGGTCTATTGAGATATCCGAGAGTGAAAAACTTTTGGCATATAAAAGGAGCATTTAGCGATGTCTCTTAGCAACCGAAACAATGCTTGTGGCCGCACTGCAACGACGAGGCCTAAAGGAAGTATTTTTGAAAGGAGCAGCAAGCATAATGCACATGATACGCCAGCAGAAATAGGATTCTGCGCACTGTGAGACAGTTTGGCATAGGTGTCGCTGGCGGAAGAAAACGAAATCATGGGAGGTGGAAAAAGCAGTTACCAAACAAAACAACTGCCAAGATGGTTTTAGAGTGTTGTGTTAACGCCAGGAATTCCTGTGTGGCTAATGATGGCGTCAGACCGGTAGTGCTTAGTCTGGAGTTGTTTGGCTTTGGCGCCAGAAAATTAAGAGCAGTCCGCCTAGACCAGATTATTCACGGCGTTTAGGCGGTTCGTCTATGCTGGGTCTTAACACCGTGAATGGGTTCCCGCACGTGGCAACCCGCATGGAGTAAAAGCCGACGCACTCTCCATACGCGCAACTACACGGGTCTCTACTAGTCGAGGAAGGTCAAAGAGTGTGTGTGTGTGTGCGGGGGAGGGGGGGAATTTAGCTTGGGAAGGGACACCTGATCTTTGTCTCTGTATGATACCCTTTCGTGGAGGGTCGAAGACCACGTCGAACGTTACGATGAAACACAACAGAGGTTTGTTGTTTTTAAAGCAGGAAGAATGTCTCAAAAACACCTGAAAGAGGTTGTGAAACGTTTTCAGCGAAGTTTGAACGCCGTGTGCATTAAGATTCCTGACCCTTCATTCTATAGTATGCTTTGATTAGTTTCATCGTCCAGATTGATGACAAAAACATGTAAGCAAAACACATGAAAGAGGTTGTGAACCGTTTACTGCAGATTGCTGACCCTGCATTGATTAGTTTTTTCATCGTCCGGATTAATTTAATAGTATCAAAAACATAACTTCAGTTTCGCAGCACGCGCCCCCTTTCACTCTACCAAAGCGTGAACTTGTCAGCCAATCAGGAACTTCTCTCGTTGAACAAACAAGGCGCCGTAGCGAGACCTGTTCGCCCATAGTTGACCAACGTCGGAGCATCGTAGCGTTTAGACTGCAGCGCCATTGTGACAACTGCGGCGATAACAGCGACGGCGAAGACTGAGCCTGTTCGAGCACGAATTTCGCACTTTGGTCGCATATGGCGCTCAGTTTTGTTTTCTAATATCTTTTACTGGGTCACCTTCTCATTCAGTCTCGTTAATCCCCCTCGTCTGCAGCGGCGACTCACGAAAACAACGAGCTATCGCAGAAACGGTCCACGAAGCAAAACCTGGCTACAGTGGAGGCTGCGTCGATAGAGCACTTTTTCCTACAGCAGGCACAATAATGGCATAACCTGTAACATTCCTGCGAAACCTCGTTTTGCTTTTTCATCTCTGCAGACGACGAGGAAGTACCCTAAACAAATGTAGCATGAAGCAATTCCGCCGGCCAAATGGCATTTCTGAGTGAAATCTGAACTGGAAGAAATCGCCAGTTTAGCCGAGAGAAGCATTCTATTGCGCGCGTTTAAAACCCTACCATGTTTTTACTTTAGAACTTTTAGCCGCCGCGACGGCTCAGTGGCTTAGGCGCTCGGCTGCTAACCAGAAAGACGCGGGTTCGATCCCGACCACGGCGGTCGAATTGAGATGGAGGCAAAATTCTAGAGGCCCGTGTAATGTGCAATGTCAGTGCACACCAAAGATCCCCAGATGGTCGCTACGGCGTCCTTCATAGCCTGAGTCGCGTTGGGGCGTTAAACCCCCTCCCTCCCAGACCATAAAACTTCATAACTTTGGTATAAACCTGCTATTTAAGTAAAAACGAAAAGAGAAGGTGTGCCTATGTTTCTAAAGTCTTAAGCTAAACGTAATCGTCTAACTCTGATGCCGGCATGCAGCGTCGCAATGCCATTTTAGGAACCCAAAAAGGCTGGATTTCAAACGGGCATTATTGATTCTATATTCGACACTGCGCCCAAATATTTAGGAATCAGCATGTACAATGTTTACTCAAGCAATGAAAACTGTAATCGTGCAGGTCTATTTTCATTTGAAGACCCCTTTAAGCAACACATAAAGTAGCAGAAAATTTTATGGATCAAAGAAAGACACTACTTCACAACGTCGTCTACGGTCGGTGCGTTTGTGGCGCAGTCGCAGTCTAAAAAGGATGCAACCATGCAGCATGCGCGCAAGTAGCAATAGACTAGAATTTCTTATCGAACTCCATTAACATGCGTCTGTGCGCACAGCGATCTCTCGCTTACGGGACGGTCCTGGAAATCCCAGGAGCCTCGGGAGCCACGAGTTCGACGACCTTGCAAGCACTGAGGCGCAGTTCCACCCCTGCAAGGCGAATAAGCGGATACTGCAGGGGTGCTCCTTGAGCACTGCAAAGAAGCAGAATGGTGGCACAAATGAAACAGCAAAGAGCTAAGATTCAGCAAGCCATACCCTTCAGGTCATACGCAATGTGACCAATCAGCGTTGATTCTGGCTCACATGCACGCGACTGAGCGAATTGAGAGGTTGAGCGGATATTGTTTGTTATTCAAATACGCCGGAGGTTGAGGTATCGTACTCCGTTCACACTGGACGACATGAGACGTGTGCACGTCCGCTGTAGCTCCGTCTCTCTATGATACTTTACAGCGGCCAAAAAGAAAGCCGCACTGTTCGGTTATGATATATTCATCATCATCATCATCATCAGGCCGACTACGCCCGCTGCAGGGCAAAGGCCTCTCCCATGTCTCCCCAGTATTCTTGCTCATCACATATGTGCCTTTCGGATAGCAGTGCGACATGAACTCTGTGTTGCTGATTTGTAGTTTGTCTTGTTGGTTTTTGCTCTCTTTTCTCTTTTTTTTTCTTCTTCTAACTTTCCATGGAGGTGCACAGTTGTTGAAATCTGTGATACTCGGTGCAGTGAGCAATTTGTAGTGCTGCAACCCATAAATGTTTTCCCATTTCTTGTCATCTGTTTTATTGTATGTCTTGTTCAACTCGCCTCAATAATGCCGGCAGGGCCGTGAAGGTATTTCAAATAAATAAATAAATGAATAAGCCCTCTCGTTTGTCAGCTGCGGGCATCTTGTCCCCACTAGCTTCTTAACCTCTTCTGCCCACCTAACTTTCTGCCGCCCCCTGCTACGCTTGCCTTCTCTTGGAATCCACACTCCGTTACCCTCAAGGACCAGCAGTTATCTTGCCTTCGCATAGCATTGCCAGAGCCCACTTCTTCCTCTTGATCTGTACTAGGATGTTATTAAACCGCGCCAATTCCTTGCCTCACTCTGCCCGCTTCCTGTCTCTTAACGTTACACTTATCAATTTTCTTTCCATAACTACCGGTAAGATATATTAGGCCACAGTAATTCCGGAGGAAGCCCCTCAGGGAGCTATAAAAGCAGGATAAACACACATGCTGGGCACTAGGCACTCACGAAGCAGGCTGTGGTGACCAGGGCAACCTTGAGCTGCTCGCGGAAGTGTTCCAGCATCTCGCGGCGCGCCTCGTCCGACGGCAGTCGGGTGCCCGAGGGCCGGTGGTGCTTCCGCGCCACGTCGGTCCATGTCGAGGTCGACTGGTCCCGTCTCGGCATGCGCTGCTGCTGCTGCTGCTGGACGAGCGGCACTGTTCCCGGCTGGTCCCGGTGGCGACCCGATTGCCACATCATTGAGCAGCAGAATGCAGGCTTTCTCTGTGGGCTATCGGCCGTGCTGCCGTTCTTCTTCTTCTTCTTCTTCTTCTTCTTCTTCTTCTTCTTCTTCTTCTTCTTCTTCTTCTTCTTCACCTCTTTATAATGGCACATACCCACGTGGCGGGATTGGCCATGGTGTAGTGGTATACAAAAGGAAATTTTCATAGGATTACGACAGAATATCGGAGCCAAACGTGAATTTTGAAAAATGTATTCGTGAAAAACGACAGAAGAACATTTGAAGTGAAATAACAAAGAACATTTTGGCGAGAATAATAATAAAAAAAACTCCGAGACTTTTAAAGGAGTTAGAAAATCAACCTACCAGTTGCAATTATGTAATCATGGAGATTCCCACAAATTGAACCCAATGCAAATCCACTGGCGCTCGCACGGAACAATAACAACACTGGCAGAGATAACGGGAGCCCTAACCTGGAGAGAGGGACCTCCAGGTAAATCTTTCTCTGAAGTGCGAACTTTGGACGTGTGCTGCCGTTCTTCTTCTTCTGTCTTCTTCTTATGCTTCGCACCCGCTCCTCGTGCAACAGACATTTTGTCGTTTTCGGAGCATGAATGGAATAGCTGGGTGTAAATGGAACAGCTGTTTTTAAGATAACAGCATGTGCTTCTGTTGCTAGTATTGATCTCCATACTTTTATTGCTATGCTGGTCCACATTTGTTTCCTTCATAAGCATTGGGTGTATGTAAGTAGCGCAGAGTAGGCGAGGAAGCTTGCGGTGTGCTCCAGCTCGTGTCGGCGCGTGTCCGCGCCGGCTGATAGAGAGAAGAAAATAATTTTAGAGGTCAAATTAAGGTCTTACATGTATACTTTTGCCACACTAGTGTCAACTACTCCACTTAAGCCGCCGAGGCCACTGGGCAAGAGGAGGGATGAGGCACTACGGACAATTGATGAGTGTATGTTAAGGGAAAAAGAGATGTTGCACTTGGGCTTTAACTCTTCATAATGTTGGAGAAAGACGGCTATCGCTGATGCGTGAACTTTGAATGAAATCGTCCCGGCAGCCCTGCTTAAGCCGAGCAATGGAGCCTGATGAAAGGAGAGGTAGGAAGCGTCTTGCGCAAAGCGATCGCTTCGCGAGTGATACGCCACAGCAGAAGACTGCTCGCCCCTGCCGACAACGACATGATTGTGCGGCCGCTCCCGAGAGCTACAAGGACGCCACGGTTCGCGGCTGCCTACCTAAGCGCGCACTATTGCAGGCGATCGCTTCGACGCAACAAGAAGAGTGTGATGTGGTGTGGTGTGGTGTGTTGAATGCTAGACCCATTTCAAGATTTTGTCTAGTACCATCTACAACCAATGTGTTAAGCCCGTAAACATTTCATGCTTACTCTACTCTCGGTTACGGGAGAGGCAGAGATTTTTTTTTGTTTTATAGTAGAAAAGTTTTCCTGGGTGCCGGATCGAGCGTTCAGCTACGCGACTTAGCGCAGACGGCGCTCTGGTTTTGGGCCTTGTTCATTTGGGGGCGATTTCTGACAAATGGGCGATAATTATTTTGTGCGCAAGCATTAAAGTATGGCCGCTGTAGGGAGATCGTGGAAGCTCACGGTCGATTCACCTGGCCGTTGATATCGCTGTTATGTGGATAATCCGGGTCCCCGCGGTGTTACCAGTTTAAAAGGTACACTCGCCCGCAGTCAAATTCGGACTTTTATTCGCGCCTTCTTATCACCAAACGCCGTGTACCAACTAGCCGAGCGGCAAGTTCTAATTGAAAAAAAAAAATACTGGAAGATGTGTATAACGGGTACGCAGCCACAATATTCCTTCGTAAGGTCAGTAGTAGAATTCCAAGGAACGACATCAGGAGGAAGAGATGATCTCGCCAATGCTATTCACCGCCTGTGGACTCCCGTCCCGGTATTCAGAAGCCAGTGTCGGGAACAGTTGGGGACAAGAATTAATGAAGAATACCTTAGTAACCTGTGATTCACTGATGCCATTGCATTGCTAAGTCACTTAGGTGATGAACTGCAAAGCATGATCAACTAGTTATACAAGCAGATCAGAACTGTTGGATTAAATGTTAATATCCAGAAAATCAAAGTAACGTTGAACAATCGCGGAAGGGAATAGCAGTTCACAATTTGTAGCGAGGCACTGGAAGTCGCAAGGGAATACCTCTAATTAGAGCAGGTAGTTACCGTAGATCCGGATCACGATAGGGAAGTAAGTAGAAAAAGAAGTATGGGGTGCAGCGCTTATGGCATGTTCTCTCGGTTCATGAGTAGCAGATTACTAATACCCCTCAAGAGAAAACGTGGTGACTAACGAAAAGGACTCAGCCTAAGGAAAGCGCAGCGAGCTACGGAAAGAAAAATGGTGCGTGTTACGTTAAAAGACCGGAAGCGGGCGGAATGGGTGAGGGAACAAACGCGGGTTAATGACATCCTAGTTGAAATCAGGAAGAAGAAATGGGCTTGGGCAGGACATGTAATGAGAAGGTAAGGCAACCGATGACCCTGAAAGGCCATGGAGTGGATTCCAAGAGGAGGTAAGCGTAGCAGGGGACAGAAGAAAGTTAGGTGGACGGATGAGATCAAGAAGTTTTTGCAGGGATAGGTGACCGTAGCTGGCACAGGAGGGGGAGAGGCCTTTCTCCTGCATGCAGTTGACGCGGTCAGGCTGATCTTGATGAAGACAGCGCGTTGCTTTTGCAACAGACAGGCGAGCTGCGAGGGCAGCACCAGCTTTGGTTGGAAGCTAGAAGCGAACAGTGCAGAGGGAAGCTGGCCGTAAGAAGAAAACCGTGTTCATGGACAGGTGAGTTTGGGAGCGTCACTCCGGGACACACTAGGCGTGAGCACGGTTAACTTACAGGTGCACTGAAGAGGAATCTGAACTTGTCTCTTTGCCGCGGGAACTCGATCTACACGTTCCTAGCATTCTTAGAAACTGCGACTTATTGCCCTGTGTGGCCAATTTCCCTAATTAAATCGAATTAACGTCCGGCTCCCGCCCTTTTTTTTTAATTCTGCCTCGTACGGTGGGCGGAGTCGACCAACGCGTGGAGTGCCTTTCATCCAGTCATGTGGCGGCTTGCCGCTCTGCCATCGGCGGAGTAATACGTAGTAGTCCGTAGTAACAAATAGTCCGCGCGTATTTTTATTTCTGCGGGCTTATTTTGCGGTTTTTTTATCTGCGAATGAAACTATTTATTCATGGAAACCTAAAAAACAAAATAAAGCGAAAGCAAAGCCTCCACGGAGCTGGCTGAAAGGAACTTCACGTGTTGGTCGACTCCGCCCATCGTACGAGGCAGAATTAAAAAAAAAGGGCGGGAGCCGGACGTTAATTCGATTTAATTAGGGAAATCGGCCATACAGGGCAATAAGTTGCAGTTTCTAAGAATGCTAGGAACGTGTAGATCGAGTTCCCGAGCAAAAAAACAGGTTCAGAATCCTCTTCAGTGCACCTTTAAGCATGATACGCAGCGCAGTAATGCTAAAAGGACGCCGTTATTTTAAACTACGCGCAAAAAAGAAGACGCGGTGGAAGAAGCAGCTGCGAAAACTGCGGCCCATTTCCGGCTGGCGACGTACCTGCCCCACAGTAAACGAAGCGCGGTTCGACCCTCCGTGCATGCGTCGGTCGACTTCTGGTGTTTCTCTTGCGTTTCTTTTTTATAGGTGTGTGTGGCATCCGGCTGCTAGCGCTTAATGCCTGTGCACTCATCGCGCACATGCACCTAACACACACATGCACATGCACCTAACACACACGCGCACACACACGCACAAACACGCACACACACACACTAGACCATACACACGCACTCTCACGCACACACACGCGCACTAACACACGCACACGCACGTACACAAGCATACCGAGACCGAGGTGGGTTTAGGTAAGATGAGGCTACTGCGTCATTAATTTATTCTCTCTTCTGCGTAACAAGCGCCGGCCCTCCATCCCCACTAGTCCTAAACCAGAGAATGTCTGCACCGCTGTGCTGGTCCTTGTTTATACTATATAGTCTATGCAGCACACCACGAGTGCCTCCACGACCAGCGAGGAAGAAGGAAAAAGAGAGATAAAAAAAAGAAGAACACGGGGCTCGCGTGGGGACCCGCAGTTAGTACCATCCCCGCAAAAGCCGCCGAGCAGAGCGGGATTCTTGTACACAGCGCTTATGCTGCGCTTATAATGCCGCGGCTTGCAGTTCTGCACCGCTGTAAAGCCCATCCCTCACTTTCCCCTCTTCCGAAACTGCCGCGAATGTTGTTGGCTCGGAGAGCCCTGACAGTTAATTTTTGTTTGTAGTTGCTCTCACCGCTGTTATTGTTGCTTGTGTGCGCTGCCTACAACAAATTAGTGGTGTTTGATGTTTCCCTTGCTTGCTTAGTTTCGTGCTCGTGTTCGTGCTGAGCGCACTTTTGTCTGCGCGACGACTCGACGCTGTGTGAGCGGAGAGCTGCTGATAAGAGAAACGAGCGGCAGTATTTTTCTGGGGGGAAGAGGGGGTTTTTTCGTTTCTTTTGTGTGTTGTTAGGTTGTTTGCCCCTCCTGCCTGGGCCACATAGGCCTGCAGTATTTTGAAATAAATAAATAAACAAAGGGAAGCGTTAGGCCCGCGGATGCGCAAGGAGAGAAAAAAAGCTCGAGCACATTATTTCCTGCTTTTGCTCCTCACAAAGAAGCGCTAACAAGAACGACTGTTTCCGTGCCTGCAGCGGCGCCTGCGTTGTCAGAGCGTGGATTTGAAAGCTGGAGCTTTGGGCGCCAGAAGTTAATTCCAACGCGGCCACGAGTCAGCTTTCGTGTCGAGTACTTGTGCCGCGATTACACGGAAAAGTGAAAAGAATGGAGGGTGAGATAAAAAAAAATAAAGGAAAAAGTGCGCCCCAAACTACATCGAAAAGCGAACTTTTAAGCTGGTTTCACTAACTTAAAGCTGTTTTAGGACATTTGTTACATTTGTTACACTGATTTTACAAGCGTGTGTGTTTTCCTACGCTGTGAACGATTTTTCGTCTTTTCGGGGCTATCAACGGTTGTTAGTCTTCGGATGCGAAGCTTGGTCAGCGAAATTACTAACTGAGGAACTAAGCAAACAAGGAAGGGGAATGAGGGGCTCGTTGTAAATATGACAGAAGCCAACAGCCACAGAAACCAAGGGGCACAGGGGATTTTTTTTAGTTTATTTATTTATTTTGTGGTGTTGATCAATTTAGAATATTACTGAATATGTCATCTCTTAAAGCTAATTGATTAGAAAAGCAGAAGAAAAAACAACCACATGCCGCCGGTGGGATCCGAACCCACGACCTCCGAATTATGCGTCCGGTGCTCTCCCTCTGAGCTACGGCGACGGCTGTCAAACCTTCTGCTTTCGGGGGTATTTATGTTTACAAGTAACCTAACATTGAGAGTGTTCATCAGCGCCACCCACGTTCCTAAGCGGCGGACGTAGAACGTCCTGATTTACCGCAGGTGTGACGTAGAACTTCATCGAACGGAGAGGGTGGAAGCTGTGTGAGAACCCTCTTATGAACTGAGGAACGAGGCAGCCCTGTGTGTAGCAAAGATGACGGAAGGACGATCGATATCTTTTTTAGTCCCCAGCTTTCTAGCTCTGTTCCAATTAAATCGCAAACTTTGATGGCATATTTTGTGCTTATTAAATTGTGGCCTTCTGTAATCGATGTGCACGAAAGTACCGAACGAGTTAAAAAAATAAACATAATAAGATCAGGTTGCTTACAAACAAGAGTACAGTAGCTATTTATAAGGATTCCAAGCACGACGTTTATAGATAAACTTAAGTTTCGAAATTCTTCTGCGAGCTTATGGGGAGCAGCCGGCCCGCCGCGGTTCCTGCCATCGCTGCGCTGCTGTCGACGGGTGAGCTATCGGCGCAAGCGTCGTCTGCTAGCACCCAACGTTGGTCTCGTGCAGGTATATCAGAGTTCACTGGTAGATTGCTTGTTTTGCGACTCTCTTCGACAACTAGGTATTATTTTAATTAGGCACACTTGTTTGTTCGCTAGGATAAGAGTTTGAGTCGGATTGGGTTGATTTTTTGCTAGCGCTACGTACGTTCCGCACGCACTTTTGCTGTCACACAGCAAAGACGTGTGCCTGCATGCTGTGTTCAGCGGGTTAACACCTGCGACTAGTGTGCTCATGAACTGGCGAGCAAAGGCGCGAATTTAGGCGTGTTGCGGTAAACTTTGAAAGGCATTTGCTCGTCACCGGTCGGGTCAGGCCACCGTAGCCCTGTGCACATGTGTCCCGACGAAGTCAATTTTTTTTTAAGTGCGTTGAACGTCCCGTTCTTCTAGTTTGCGTTGCTTCGTACGATGAAACTTACCTCAACGTACTGCTTCATGATATACTAATCACTGACGCACTGGACAAGGTCCAATCATTTCAATGGGAAAATTTCTAATGAAGCATCGCACTTGTATGGGGGACAAAAGCAGTCACCAAAAATAAGTGACACTACGCAAAACTATTAAGTACATTAAAAGTCTCAGATTAAAGCTATTAAATTGGAAAGAAGCAGAAGAAATATATTACTATACTGCGGATATATTGAGAAGTATATTCATACTAGAGGTATTTTTATTCTCCAGGCTATGGTAGGCTGCTCCAGCCTCACTTTCCGGTGACCTAAAACCGCTATAGACACTCTCTCTCTACGGATTTTTTTTACCACGTTTTGCAGAAAAAAATGCATGTGTGTTTCAAAATAAAAATGAACCATTTGGGCTGTAAATTTATCTAGCACTCCAGGCAGCCGATCGAAAAGTGATTATCGCTGCTCTTGCAGATAAAGAGCCTCTGCTTTCCGTTCCATTAGAAATTGTACTTCTCAAAGACGAGGCTTCGGTTCTAAAACCGACATCAAAATCATTTGATGACAGGAATTGTAAGATCTTGACCTTACAAGACCTTCAAATTCCAAGGAATGCGTAGGGAAGCACCATTTTCGGTAATAGCCGTGAGATAAATGCTATCTATATAATTTTTGGCAATCCGCTTAACCTCACTTGAAAGATGTACTGCCTGCGTGCTGCTAAACTCTGTCACCCTCTTCGGCGGTGAGGGTTAGGCAGGACTGATCGGAAATCGCGCCGGAACGGCTTTTTTCTTCAATGGGAATGCACTCTTATCTCCACGACGTCACCACTGATGGGTACGCTTTTAGGCTAAGGGGTTGTCTGAAACTGAATCGCATATATTGCGTGCTTCTTGGAGCAGCCTGTTTATAACTTTTTAGGAACAGACGTCACAAAGGGTGCAAATGCCAGCCTTTCTTATAACCTCAGCCGCTAGTGCAACCGCGCTTGAAGCAGGTAGTCAGACTTGAATTTCAGATAATCGAAGAAGATAAAGCAGTACCGCACCGCTTAAATGTTCAGGAGGTCGATAAGAATAGCACTTCCTGACACGGAGTGGCTGCATGTGCGTGTAGTTGCTAACCGTGCCGCTCATGGCACTTTTCAAACTTCTCCTTGACGCATATCAAAAGGCGAAGGAGAACGACTAGCCGTTACTGAAAGCCATGAATTGAGCGAGATGTCGAGAAAAAAATTGGCGGGGGCTTAGCTTTGGTTAAGCCTGGTAGGTTGCGAAAGCAGGGGTTTTTTGTTCAGCATATTCTGCGCCTCTAGCGGGCGGAGCGCGGCGCGCCGTGGCCAGCGGCCGCCGTTACCCGACGAGCCGAGTTGGTAGCCCGTCTCTCGCTCCTGGTATGACGTCACGCTGGGACGTCACTAGGCACGGTATGACGTAAGGGTCATTCTAAAGGCCAAACGTGGCAAGTGGCCGTCGCTACGCGAAAGGCCCTTCTTGGCAGTAGTATTGCTTTCGCAATGAAGAAAACCCAGACACAGAGCAAAACGTTCAACCACCACACCCAACGAAATACGCTAGCGTCGACTGCAGCGCAGTCACACTCCCCAGGAGCAAGTCTCGCCTCTCTCCGACGGGAGTCTTTCGAAACTTAAGTATATCTATAAACGTTGCCCAAGTCTACCTGGAGTGATTGGCAACTGAGGATGTCGGGAAATATATACCACGCATTTCGAAACGTGTATGGGGGTAAATTTTATGGTGCGCGTAAAGGATACATGCAATTTAATTTCATTGCTGTAAGTGTAAGGTTTTATCCTGTCTGACAAGGAAGCGGTGCTCTGGAGTGCCAAACGGCCGGTCGTCGTAGTGGCACCGTGCACTCGGCACCGTCAAGCGGTGACTCATGCTTGGCGGGAAGAGGATTTTACAGCCCCGCTAGACGCCAAGGAAATACGACCACGCCGATACATCACCGGGTGAGATAGAGTGAGCGTAGCTGCAATTACGGCAGCGCCTGATGTGAAGCATAGTTCATCAATACACCCACGGATCGTTCATAATTTTTGTGCGAGGAACTCCGTTATAAGTGCGTCGTTTATGTTTCAAGACTTATCACAGCCTGTTGCGGAAGCATATCAGAATAAAACAGCCTTGAACTGCTCAAATAATACTAACACGGGCAAAAAATCGTCACTGAGCTACGCTCACATCTTCATGCTTCATACAGGCTGTTTCACGTATCTTGAGAAAAGGATAAAAAAAATGGCAGTGGCTTAGCTCGGCTATGCCAGGATAGACGTAGCGAAAGCTCACGGCGGCGTATTCACGGCGTTTAGCCAATCGTTCGGCGCGCTGCTCTTCTGTTTCCTGGGCGATTCATTTCCTCTTCATCTCGTTCCAATCTCGATTCCAGGCCTCCTTCTGCTTAGCCTCAACTGTGGCTGCGGCGCACGCGAGCTATCATTTTCAGTCCTCCGACATGGGCATTAGACACAGCTGCCGAAGCGAGCGGAGGCGACCGGAACGACGACGCAATCGCTATGACGTCATACCAAACGGTGGCGGCGGCTCCGCGGCGAGGCGCGCGGTGTGTCCTCACGCCAGATGGTGCGGGGACCGCACGCGGCGTCCGCCAGCTGTGGCGGTTGTTAGGGCAACCGCTCAAGGTCGATCTCTGCGCCTCCTCAGAGCACCGCCACAGCGAAATCAGAAGTTCGTGGCCAATGTAGCTCTCGCCACTAAAAAAAACAAATAGCAGTGCACGGCAGCTACGTGATACCAACGAGGTATTGTTTCCCGTCGTGTGGCTCTCCGCACAGAAGTATGAAAATTCTGCTTAATTACTTAGGTTTGATTTTTATGCAAGATTTTTTATATTCATTTTGGATTCAAGCGTGTTTTCTGAAGTTGCAGAGGGGTTTAATAAAATAACCGATCTAGTTATTTGCGGAGACGTATCTCCTGCGTGATCTATTTTTTGAGCATTTAAAAAAGGTAGTGAAATACAAAAAAAAATTGTCAGAAGCTCAGCTTGGTTAAAGGGAAACTGAAGCACTTTTTCTGAAAATCGGCCTGGCAGCGGCATCCTATAGTTTTTCATGCTGTATACTGGAATATCGTATCCAAATAAGGCAAAAACAAGCGCGAATTGCCTTTTTTAGCCGAAATATGCGGCCTGTGCCGCGGGGCACGCCGCGCGGCGCGCCGCCGCCCGTGATTGGTCAAGAGAGGTCGTGACGTCACTTTGAGGACTGGAGAAGCTGCCGATGCGGATCCGGCGCTGCGTTGAGGGCAGATCGCAGCTTTCCGTGTCGTTGTAAAAGCGAATACGGCGACCATTTATTTTTACTGACCACCGAAGAAAAGGATACTACAGTTTGCTCATTCCACGTATCGCCTCAAACCAAAAAAGACACAAGCAAAAAATTCTATGCCTAGCACAAGCATACGCCAGCGTCAAAGACGCGATAGAGACCATGCGTAAAAGGTGCCAGCACAACATCGGCTCGTATTCTCGGAAATGAAGGGGTGCGAACAATACTCAAGTCAATTACCACCACCGGACGCCTCCTGGCTCGCCCGGAAGAGCGTCATCCTAAAGAAAAGACTGCGTAAATCCTGTTCTCAGTACCCGGCGTTGCAGGTTGGGGCAAGAAAGTATTTCAAGTGAACGATGAAGGAGCACAAAGTTGGTGTCAAAATTAGCGAAGCGCAGTGGCCAAGCACTGCGAGGCATGTGACCACAAGATAGTGACGCAATCATGGTGCGCTGGAAACCAAGCCAAATACGCGCACAAATACGCTTCACTCCTGGCGCGTTCAGCAGATGCCAGAAAATATTAATCGCTGCCTCGGAAACGTTCACCCTTCCTGGATTTGCATTTTAGGTTCAATGAAGTAGTTCCCAACTATATGTATATTTAAAAGCCAAGCTAGCTGCAACTCGCCCGCTGCCACAACTTGATGAAGAAACCGAGTAAGGTTGCGGTGTTTTTTTGCAAAAACTCGGTTGGCATTCATTTCTCTCATAAATCTGCATCCGAAATCAACGTCGAACGCTTTCACTTTAATTGCTTAGTTAGGATTAAACGAGATGCCGCATATGAAGAGCTTCGATGCTTGCTTGCTTGCTTTGCTTTATTGTGCTTTGCTCTGCTTGCTTGCTTGCTTGCTTGGACACGTCGAACCGAGTATAAAATCACTAACCCAGCCTTGCTGAGCACGTCTCAGGTGGTCTGGCCGCACTTAGCTAAGCTGAGGAGAGCGACACATGCTTAAGCCTCTATAAGGTTTCTTCAGGGGCTAAGTGAGCATGTTTCTACTTTTAAAAGAGGAGCTTCTTCGGAATGGTGACACGCCTCTTATGCGCGAGGAAATCGATGGAACTGTGTCATGGTTCAGCCGCGCCTTTTCGACAGAAATCTCCAGAGATCACACTAGGACAAGCTCTGCCTATAGCCGCTCTTACGAAAGTGTTTCGAGCAGAGTAAGCTTGCTTTAGTCGGCGTGAATTCTTCGTCACAGCAGCGATCGGTTGCGCTGCGAGCTTGTGGTCTTGCGGAAAACAGTGGAAGACGACACATTCGCGGCCGTAGTTGTTCGTGGACACGAACGCAGAGTAGTACCTGTTGAATCTGATTCTCAAGGTCGACTGACACGCTTTGTACGTCGCAACGCACGCAGTACAAGGAACAACGCATGCAGCACGAGAAACAACGCGCGCTGAAAGCACGCTCGGGTGCGCCGAAGCATCCCCGGCTCCTCAACATGACGTCACGCTGGCTGACATGGACGAGGTTTCCCTCTCCGATGTTCCCCTATCCTGCGCTCGCGCGGGACGCGGGAAATTTAAACATCGCGTTTTTAATTGGTGATTGCGCCACTGTTTTAGCCAAAATCGAAAAAATAATTTCACAGACGTGATCAGCAATGATACTAATTCAAAACCCTAGAAGGTTAGCTGATTCGAAAACCGCCTCAGTATCCCTTTAAGCCCGGAAATTGCGAAAGCAACTTCAACCGTTTCTTCAGCCCGCCGTCGTCTCCTAGCTTGAGCGAATCGTTGCAGCCGTGCCTTGTGCATGTCGGACGACATGGCCTGGCTGAAAGGCACAGCGTGGTTACGCCGGGACGACTGCGACGAGGTTGGTTGGTTGCGACTAAGAGAACGATGATAAGGAAAAGTGCACGGACCTGCCAACTGGCTCAAGCCGAGCCACCACCGCTGCCACGTGCAGATAGAAGAGAGTTGAGAGGTAAGAGGACAGAGTAAAAGAGAGAGAGAAAAAGACGCGCGTCGCACCAACCGCGTCCGCCGGAACGGACGCTGGCTGAAAAAACAGATACACGGCCGCAGCCCGAAGGCTGCAAACCCGACTGCGACGAGCCGAGTCGGAGCCCGATATATCTCCGTCTGGCGTGATGTCATCAGAGCGAGCGCCTCCTCGCGGCAGCGCCGCGCAGCTGCTGCTCGGCGCACCGTGGTTACGCTGGGACGACCGCGACGAGACAAGTTGGGGCTCTGTCTCTCTCCGTCTGGCAT
Source organism: Amblyomma mixtum (assembly GCF_055824585.1). Taxonomy (NCBI): domain Eukaryota; kingdom Metazoa; phylum Arthropoda; class Arachnida; order Ixodida; family Ixodidae; genus Amblyomma; species Amblyomma mixtum. The sequence goes on along the minus strand of NC_143012.1, from coordinate 97,150,926 downwards.
GACGTCACAGCGGAGGTCACGCTAAAGGTCAAACGTGGTTACACCGCCGGGACGACGCTGAAGGGCTCAAACTGCGAGCAGTATTGCTTTCGCAATAAAACTCTGAAACATTATTGCGCGCTTGCACTACAGAGAGGCGTTTTGCGCTACTGTACTGAAGCGTTGTGAATCGCTTTTCTAATGAACGAAGAGCGCGCGCTCAGAGCCTCGAAGTGAGCGGCCGATGCCACTGACTGTATAGTCTGCAAAGTGCGCCTGCACATTGTTACGGAAGATTGGAAGCGCTCGCCGGGACTTGAGAAAAGCGATATGCAGGCCGGCAACAGCCAATTCAGAGGGAATTTTCACTCAGCCATCACACAGACGAAACAAGAAGAAACCTTGGGGGACACTGGAGTTCCACATGAGGGTATGAAGCGATAGTTTTGAAGGGCCCCTGCGGTAGCTTGGGGTTCTCCTGGGGCACCATTTATAGCAGACATCTATATGCTTTTTGCCATCACGTACCGCTTTATTACGCATTACCATCCATATTTATTAGAGACGTTAAATTAATTATTGCCTAACTAACCAGGTGAGCTGGAAGAGGCAAGGCATGGGGCGAAACGCGACATTCATTGCTTACTTTTTAAATTATCTTTCTTATTAACTTGATCTTTATATCGGTTGACCTGGTACATGTGCACTACAGTTCCTTAAACAGAACTGCACAGGAGACTGGCCTTATCTAAGCAGATAAAAAATGGGCGAAGTGTGCCTTGCTGAACGAGAAAATGGTCAAAAAGGGGCCAAATTCTGCACGCGAGCGTTTTAAGAACTGTGCAGCTCAAGCAACGTGACATATTAGAATTACAAAGGTGTTTAATTATCGAAGTTGGTTGCTGGTCTTATCGTATGCAAAGCTTAGGAATCTTTGCGCTTAGAGCAAATAAAAAGTAACTACTTTAGCCGCAGGCAGCATGTGGGGTAAAATGCGACGCTGCGATGTTCTGATGGGACTAAAGGAAGTGTAACTGTCTTATTGCTTACTCCAAAGCCCTACCCGTGTTTTGCGGTTCTCTAGAATATGTTAATCGTACAAAAGTAACCAAACAATGGGAATAGTGCGAAGAAAATGTGAATAAAGCTCTAGAGAGACGCAAACAACGCCGGTGCCATTAAGAGTTATGGTGTTCCTAAACGTGGCCACCACAGAACAGGAACAAAAATGAAATAATGTGAAAACCGGAAAGTACATAAATTCTTGCGAACCTCAGCATCGCACCCTCTCCGGAGGGCACGAACAGCTATTTCTACTACACCTTCCTTCCTTTGATGGAGCAGGCTGTGTTCGGACTGGCGTAAACAGTCGCACTGAAATCCTGGTTTTTACGGTCTATGAATCGAACCAAGTCATATTTTAATTCAAACCGGCTTAGAGAAAGAGCACCAGCTTTGACATAAAAATTGCGACGACACTTTGGCAACTAAAGTGTTGAGAGGAGAAAGCCGAGGACACTAAGCCGTGATGATTTCCGGTGGATTGACGTCACACCTGTTCCCGTGGCTATATCGATACCCAAATTGTACATCTTTCGGCGATCTTAAGTGTTAATTACGCTTAATTACGCATTTTCCCATCTACTTTGACACAAATCTATCTTTTTTCCGGCCATTCTGTGGCAATTTTCTCTATGTCGTGACGACTTCCGGTGAATGTGACGTCACACCGTTCCCGTGGCTATATCGACGTCCGCGCTATTTCGACGCAATTTCGACGTTTCTTAATCTAATTAATTAACCATTTACTCGACAGTCATCAAGCTTGGCTTCTATGTTCATTTTTTCCTCTTCTATCTGAAGCGACCATTGGTTTTCTTCTATTGATTTTAGTTCCTGAGTTAAACGCGTGTGACACCCTCTCCTAACGGACGACAGTATGAGCCAATAAAGGCTTTCGCCTTAAAACACAAGTAGGATGTGATGAAGGCAGCAAATTCAAAAGCATCGCGTAGCCAGTCTACACCCAGAGGCCAAGTGTACAACTGCATAGACATAAGTGAGCCGTCGAACAAAATAGTGGCGTATTCGGTCTTAGCACATTGTCTGTCTTTCGAATAGGCTCGCAAGATTGTCTAGGTCTCCATGGCGCCAACGTCGTCTGAATTGACTACACGGATGAGTAATATGGCGAGTTTCGTAGTGTTGTCATTTTATCCTATGGTGTTGTTCAAAATGCGACGTTTTAAATTTTAATTTTTAGTGTGTTGCTGTACACACGACCTTTTAGGATTTGGTGAGTGTGATGCCAGGACAGCAGAGTATTCGGCTGTGTTCAGCTGTAATTGTTTTTTCATATCTGTCGATGGAAAAGAATGCCACGATTTGCAAATCTTTTTCACGTGTTGCAACGCTTTCCCCGCCTTTTGCCACGCCCCCCTGGACAACCTCTCCGTTGTCTGAAATAAATTCTGAATGAATCCGAATGGAAGTGTTTCGATAACGTAACTCGCCTGCTGTCCGTTGTGGTGTGTTCGTACAAGGCCTCCATATATCCCACTGAACGAACGTTCCACAATGTTAAGTAAAAGTATATGCAGCGCAAAAAACAGGGACAGAAGAGAAGACCCAAACAACCGGACTGGCGCTGAACTAACGACTGAAGTTTTATTGAAAACGGCAGAGCTTTAAGTACAGAGAGGACATCACATGGCCATGTAGATAATGAATCGGCATAAGATGGTCTAACCAGCATCAAAACCACTTCAACTGATATACAGGCCGAAAATCAAGGGAAGGCAACTGCAGCTACTAAAAAAAATAGTAATAAAAAACGGATGACTCTTGAAAAACAACAGGACAAGAAGCCATACCGTGTCAAAGGCCGGGGCACGGAAGTCATTAAGCGTAGCAAATGCACAGTCAAACGAGTAAAAGCAAAACAACGAAATAACACCCCAGGAGACCTCCAGCAACAACAGAAGTAATAACGTAAGAAACATATTAAAACAGAAAGGCAAGCAGGAAGGTAATGTCTCAAGGGATTTTCACCCCACGTAAACTGCAGCTGTAGCTGCACAGTGTACGTTTCTGTACATTACTGCTGCTGCTATTACCTCTACCCGTGCAGCAGTGACAATACAACACGTTTTTTTTTTTAGTTCCCGCGAAGACCCATATGTCTGCCGGGAACTCTTGTTTGGGATGCGAAAGAATATTGAATATATGTGCGTGGGTTCATAATCCGGTACGGTCGCACTGCGCCCGCGCCCCCTCAAGTACGTTTTGAGCAACGGAGCTGGCATACCAACATGTCGACACTCTCTTGACGATGTTGTAAATCAACACCCGGGTCGTCCATTAAGTAATTCCTTCTAGACTTCATGAGAGCGAAAGTGATCGCCTCTCAATTTGCGTGAGTCCTCTTTTCCCTGGTAAGAGCTGCAGTTTCCTTGGCTAGCACAAATCCGCCATGGAACCGAGCTGGCAAAGCTTCCTCGAGGAAAGCGACTCCTGGTCACCGGAGAGGAGAGCTTCCCCACTTGGCACAGGCCGGCCTCGCGTTCCTCTCCGATGAGTGTGCGCGTTAATCTGCATCGCTGGCGCTGGGTGGGCGGCCACTGCGGACTCGCAGCACGGTTCAACGCTTTCGGGAGGGCTGCCATAGGCTTCACCGCGCGCCCGCTGAAACGGAAGGAAGCACGTTCCCCTTCGGCTACGTTTCGCTGCATCGCCTGACGGGGAAAAGGGAGTCTTTTCCGCGTCTGTTTCCAGTCGTGCGGTGAAGTGACAACCGTAGGGGTGATATGAGGCCAGTGAGAGGAAAGATCGAATGCGCGGAGTGGCAGTGCGCTAATTACTGAAGACGGGGTTGAAATTTGGGCGCTACTACACTGTATTTTCCGCGCCACTAAAAACACAAGCGTAAGATAGCAGTATTAAGTTCTTGCTGCTAACTTAATCGACGTTAGTGCCGTTTGCGCCGTGGCTTGCAGTGACCGGCTGCGAGCGAAGGGAAAGTTTAATCGGCACGAAAGGCTGATTTCATGCTGGAGGCCATCGAGCCAACAGAAAGAACTTCTTCATAATCTCTACAAGCCTGGTGAAGATGCTCATGGTAATGGTGATAGTCGAAGCACTACGACATCCGGCTTTGGATTCGAATTCTCATTTTTATAAATAAAAATGGCCGAAGTACGAGGTGTTCGGTATTGTTCGAGCGCACGGTAAAAGCGTTATACGTTGACTTACTTGCACAGGCTCCATTGCCCGCACATTTCATGAATATTGAACGCTGGCGTTTGTAAAGGCTAAGACCAGAAGGCACTACTGTCTAATGAGGCTCACTGCGGAGGAAAGGGAAAGAAACCAACAAAGAAAAAGAAAAGCTTCGGTGAAGGCTTGAGTAGACTGTCCAAGCAGTGGTTCTCGTCGCGCTGGCAGCTTCGGCCGCAAGCGCTACCGAAGGACAAGCATTACCAGATCTTGAAACAGATACACAGTTCACTACACATAGGTTTGGTTTGGTTTATGTGGTTTAACGTCCCAAAGCGACTCAGGCTATGAGAGACGCCGCAATGGAGGGATCCGGATAATTTCGACCACCTGGGGTTCTTCAACGTGCACTGACATCACACAGTACACAGGCCTCTAGAATTTCTCCTCAAAGAAATTCGGCCGCCGCGGCCGGGATCGAACCCGCGTCTTTCGGGTCAGCAGCCGAGTGCCATAACCACTCGGCCACCGCGGCGGCCACTCCACTTAACAAATTCACATAGCCAATTGAAGTGAACTCTACGGAGTTAACGGATATACTGAGTTATTTCTTATTAAACTACCTAGATTGAGTTAACGGATGCACGGGAAAGACTGTGTTAACTCCAATGCGATAGATGCAAGCAAATGAAAAAATAGGCATTAAATAACGTTGACAAGCAACCTTATCTCCCCGTCTTGCACTGCCATTGACGATGATTGTTAACCTTCGTTGGGACTCACCGCGCTGAGATACATAAATGACGAATATTGTTTCATTCGCTGAGGCAAGGATGTGTTGTAGAAGGGCGCAGCGGAACTATCCGCCCTACACGGGAGAGCAGACTGTTAGAAGGCATCCGTGTTGTGTGAAATTTAGGGTGTCTATCACGAGCATTGTTAGCAGCGCCCCTTCTACTTGGCAGGGTGAAACGGCCGCTACGTAACGTCACGCTCCCGGTGGCGTCCCCCGGTGGTTCGTGAAGGGAGATGGGAGGGCGGCAGAAGAGAGCGTGAGAGTGATGTGCCGGAGGCTGAGAGAGAGGGCGTTTTGTAGCGAGGGGGCGGTATGCCTGAGAGGTGGATGAGGTGGGCGGGGACGCCGGACCCGACACGGAGGGGAATTCTTTTCCTTTCGAGCCCCCTATCTCCCCTCTGCGAGCCATCGCCATTCGTCTCTGCTGTCTTTCTTTCCCGTACTTCCATTCCCCCCCCCCCCCCCCCCGCTAATCGCTTCCTTTCCGCAGTCTTCGCATATGCGTGTATGTACATACGCACACAGCCGGGTCCCTTAGTCCCCGGCGACACGTGTTTTTGAATGGCCGTAATAATGGTGCTCCGCATCGGACGAAGGTGTTGCGCGGGCGTTCCTGACGCGTTAGATAAACGATTATTTTAACTGTCAGACCGGCGAAAGAAAAAGAAAAAGGAAAGATAAAAGAAGGAGAACAATTTCGCATACTATTATCGGTTCTTTTCTTTCCTTTTTTTGTCGTGGCGCACTTCTGTCGTCCTTTACGGGGACTGCACCACAGGGCCATACTTCGTTTTTTTGTGTTTTTTTTTAAGAAGTGAACTTCCCCCGATCAGAAGAGCACACGGACAAACAAAAGTGGCGCTGGCCTTGCAGAAAAACAAGAGATGTATAGAGAAAAAGAATATGTATTCTTGAATATAAGCACGCGCCTAAAGGTCTGGTTCTTAAGAAAGACTGAACATGAGCATACTTCTCTGTCGAGTTCTAACTTTTACAGGAACAAACTTTTCTTTTCTTTTTATAATTCTTTTTTTTTGTGCCAAGCAGATGGGGATGCCCTTCATCAAAGCTGGCTGATATTGTTCTTGTCCTGTAATAAATCCGCAAGACGAGAACTGTTGGACCTGAACAGCATTCCAAAAGAAAAGTAAGCTCCATTGAGTTATGCACATGCTAAGGCTCAGCGCATTATAACGAAATTACTAACGGAAGTTTAGAAACACAGCGAAATCCACTAATACTGAATAGACACATACACAACACATAGTTATTTATTCATTATGCAACCTTCCTTTGATGAAAAAAAAAGGAATCGTTGTCAGCAAGTGAAATTTATGAAATTGGACCCAGGTATTGTAAATTAATTTCGAATAAGTGGGAGCAGACAGTGCAGCGTACTGCTACGTTAGGTCAGACTGAAAGGTCTGCTGTATGTTCCAACTACGCCTAAAGGTGCACTGAAGAGGAATCTGAACTTGTCTTTTTGCCGCGGGAACTCCATCTACACGTTCCGAGCTTTCTTAGAAACTGCGATTTACTGCCCTGTGTGGCCGATTTCCCCAATTAAATCGAATTAACGTCCGGCTCCCGCCTTTTTTTTTAATTCTGCCTCGTACGGTGGGCGGAGTCGACCAACGCGTGGAGCGCCTTTCACCCAGTCCCGTGGCGGCTTGCCGCTCTGCCATCGGCGGAGTAATACGTAGTAGTCCGTAGTAGCAAATAGTCCGCGCGTATTTTTATTTCTTCGTGCTTATTTTGCGGCTATATTATCTGTGAATGAAACTATTTATTCATGGAAACCTAAAAAACAAAATAAAGCGAAAGCAAAGCCTCCACGGGACTCGGTGAAAGGCGCTCCACGCGTTGGTCGACTCCGCCCACCGTACGAGGCAGAATTAAAAAAAAAAGGCGGGAGCCGGACGTTAATTCGATTTAATCGGGGAAATTGCCCATACAGAGCAATAAGTCACTGTTTCTAAGAATTCTTGGAACGTGTAGATCGAGTTCCCGCGGCAAAAAGACATGTTCAGAATCCTCTTCAGTGCACCTTTAAGTAGCCTACTGCGGCAGCCGCATTTCGATGGCGTGTGCTCTTTGTTTCTCGTGCACGGTATTGAAACTGAGGTGGCCGAAATAAATTGAGACCTCCTCTGGGGAATCTCTTTCCCTAGGAATCCCGTCCGCACTTTTACTCATGTCTTCTCTTGCGCGGCAGATCTTGCGCGGCTAGGGTGTCTACAGAGAGTGGGAAAATTCTGTCATTCCAATGGCGTTACAGCTGCCTAAAACTTTGTTAGCGCACAGAAAAATATTGAAGCCCCTCCCACCCCTCCCATTCCCCTCTCCCTCACCTCTGATCTATGCATTCAAGGAGCAATCTGTTTAGTGCTCTCGCCGTTGGTTATTAGCCTGGAAATAAGTCAACTTGTGAAATGCTTCTGTGTCTGCACTGAAACATCAGGGGTCCGATTAAAACCAAGCTACCTGTCCAACACATGCAGCACTCACTCGCGGAAGCTCACGCTGCTGATGGAGCACGCTACGCAGACCGAAGGGTACTGAAAAAACATGCTGTTGTTCAGCTCTGGTTAAACCTGGTTGAGCAGTCAGAGGAACATACCCCTGGTTACGCTTAGGTTTCGTTTGAAAGTAAGACACACGGTTTACGTAACGGCTTGAACTTTATTGTTTATATCAATAAAGACGCTCCGGTGGTCAGTAAAGTAGTGAGACTTGCGCACAACTGACGAGGCGGGCGGCGTCTGCTCCGCCGTCGGCGCAGCGGCGAGGTGCGCGGCGCGCGCACCAGCTGCGTGCTCTGACGTCACTGCATGCATGCGCGCAGCTGGAGGAGCGTGGTGCCACGGCTCAGCGTGCAGACACGCTGACCTCGCGAAGCGGCTGGCGTAGTGTAGCTATCGCTACAAAACGCTGAATGTGCAATGAAAACGATAAGTACGATAGGGACGATCAGTGAGCGCGATAATGGGTGTCATTTAATTAATGAGGGTGTGCACCATGACAGCGATCACAATGGAGACATTCACCAGTAGGATGTACGCAAGAAGACGTAAGACGGTTTGTATATGGACGGTCACAAGTCTTAGGCGAAACCGACTTTGAATCCTAAATTTATACCATGAGGTCACGGCTGTGTTTTTAAGCTATCCTACAACCGGATTTCATCAATGTGTGACTCAGACACGTTCACATTTTACCTTAGTTTTCTATGAACCCTAGCGCCTCGGGAATACAGACTGGGGCTGTATCAACGCGTGGAAAGATGTTGCTACATTCTGTGGCACGGAGTGCGCGTAGTTCTCAGTCGTTTAATACGAGGGCAACCACTGTCCCTCATCTAAAAAAAAACACAACCAAAAAAGGAAGGAAATAAACCAACCAAGAAAGGAACCAGAGCACGAAGCTGGCTCAAACTGCACCAAAGCCGCTGCCTGCCCACACAAAGTGAGTGCTTGCACGATACCGCAAGGCACAAAGGTCGAAAGTTCTTGCCAGTTTTGGGCACCTGGACATCTGGCGTAAACGGCGCCTGCAATCGGGGTGATAAAACTGACGATTAGGCCAAGTCCACGCGGACCGCTTTCAGCGCTTTTGAATCTCTCCCACTTTTATTCTTTTACAGGTGAGGCAGTTAAGAACACAGACACAGAGACACACAGACATACAGACGCACGCACACACACACAAGCGTGCGCGTCCCATGTGGGGTGCCTTTCGTTGCCCAAACAGTTGAGAAAAAAAAAGGAAATGTTTTGGTTTGGTTTATGGGGTTTAACGTCCCAAAGCAACTAAGGCTATGAGAGACACCGTAGTGGAGGGCTCCGGAAATTTAGACCACCTGGGGTTCTTTAGCGTGCACTGACATCGCACAGTACACGGGCCTCTGGAATTTCTCCTCGGTGTGGGGTATCATTACTTCACCTGAAAGTACCCATATGCTGATATATCTGCCTCCAGTTAAATTCTTGACGGACGTTTCATGACTAATTTTAGCATGATATTTACCGAAAAAGATCAGAACTCTATGAAGTTGTCGTCGTAACGGAAATGACGCGTTGTGGCTCGGAGTTGCCGCGAAAGTTACTGGCCCGCTATAGTGTATTGGGAGGCGGTAAGTGTGCCTTTTTTCTCTTGGAGGTCGAGAAATAAAAGGGTACGCGTGAGGGAACAGAGCACTTGGCAGTTTTAATGCCTCCCAGTTGCGAAAGCCAGATTCAGGAATCTTTCGTCAGGCCGTAGAGAGGGCATTAAGCTAACGAGAAAGTGCTTGTCTAAAGCCGATGCTCATAGTTGAATACATACGCATTTAAATATCAACAAAGATAGACAATAAAGTAGGCTGGCAGGTGGTGTGATAATAAGTAGAAACATCTGTGCAATTAAGCGGCTTTCAAGTGGGCAGCCCCGAAATGAGTGCTCAGGTCCCACTTAAACGTCTGCGTGTTATATTAACTGCGCAAGCGCACGGTTTATACTGCTCTTATCCACACCGCAGCCAAGGACGAGCTCCAGAGGAAGCACGCCCTAACCCTTCATAAAATGCTAGTTTGAAGCTGAGAAAAATAGAATAAAAGTTTGAACTCATACTCGGTTGCAAAACAATTTCAGGCTCGTCCCACGCTCTTGAAAACACGCAGCAACAAAACAAAGATTCAATGATGCAACTGAGACTAGTGTGACGTCAACGTGAGAAGTAAAATATGCTGGATGGTGTAGCAGCGCCCACGGCGCAACGCGCGGAAGTCTTTTATTCGATCGTACAGCTAACGCTTGCGTACAACGAGGTCGCAGGCTGCAAGCAAAAGAAAGAAACAAGAAATGTTTTGGTTTATCGTTTTGTGGGGGTTTGACGTCCCAAAGTGACCCAGGCTATGAGAAGCGGCGTAGTGAAGAGCTCCGGAAATTTCGACCACCCGGGGTTCTTTAACGTGCACTGACATCGCACAGTACAGGGGACTCTGGAATTTCGCCTCCATCGAAATTCGACCACAGCGGCTGGGATGGAACCCGCCTCTTTCCGGTCAGCGGCCGACCACCGTAACCACTCAGCCACCGCAGCGGGCAGAAACAAGAAATGCAAGTTCGGATAAACCACTTAAGAAAGACAGACTTTTTATGTAAAAAAATAATTGCAGAGGACACTTAAGCTCCGCCTTAATGGCGTGACGCAATAGCTAATGGGTTGATGCCCATGTATGCAAAATTTGGAATTCTCTACTTGACATTCACAGATATCCCTGGTAGTCCTCATACTCCTCCTGGCGCAGTGTTGCAGCGGTTAAACAATGCGCCTCTGCCCTGCGATGGCAGCTGCTGCCGTCGGCGGGCATCGTGTGGCCCAGGTTGCTCTTCCCGACCAACCTCTCAGGGCCAGTCATTAATTTAACTGCCACCTGCCGCGGAGGGCAGGCTGTGATGACGTCACAAGGTCACGTGATCTCAGTGGCCCACCTGCCTCCTAGGTTGCTTCTCTGGGGATTTATCGGAGATTTTTTGCTCACGGTCAACGACGCCGACGAGGACGGCAGTTTTTGTGCCACACGTGCAGGACCACGAATCTTTTTACCTTCTCAAAATCTGAAACGACGCCAGCGATGAATTACGAGCCACACGGTTTGGCACAGAAGCAAAGCACCTTGGCTCTAAACTTCTGACAAAGACTGTGCACGCCTTACGAAAAATATACAAGCATACGCAGCAAATTTTAAAGAACCCCACTTACTAAGCGTTGAAAGCTGCTATAGTTGGTTGCTAGTACAATTGTGATACATTCCAGCGGCTAAAAAAGACAGGGACGAAGGTAGAGGAGACAGGACGAAATCCGGCGTTCGTCCTGTCTCGTCTACCTTCGTCCCTGTCTTTTTTAGCCGCTGGAATGTATCACAATAGTAACCCCACTTAGTCGTTACGCCATGTCATGGAGTTTATATTTGTATGTGTACACATTTGCTCGCCTTTCTTTTCCCCTGTGAAATTTATTTATTTTGCCGAGTACAAGCACATGTGAGAGAAGAAAGAAAATCAGCACAGAAATTTTCTTTAAGCTACCGTATCAATCCCATGGGACTCTTCTCGAAAAGGAGACAATACAAAGCTCCAACTGGTGGTGGAAAACATTTATTTAAGGCTGCGCAGAAGTCTGCCGGCGCTTCGCAAGCTGCCTCTTTTAACACTGGTTCTTGTAAATAACTCTATTGCTTAGTTTCCGACCGAAACCTACTGCGCAACGCACGCGAACCTGCCCCATAGGAGAACAGTTCCAGTCTCCCATTCTCTGCCTTTTCGTTCTTTTTTGTTTCCTCCGCAAAATCTTCATCGCCGCTCTCTTTAAACAAGAACGTCCCTTTCCATGATGGGGGAAAAAGAACGATGTTTCTCAACGCTTGAAAGAGAACGAGAGAAAAGAAAACAGAAAGCGTGGAAGGTGAATGGGCGAGGGACAGAGAAAAGGCTGCATGCAGGCTTTATGCGTGCGTAGTAGGAGAATCGAGGGAGCAAAGAGACTGGTATGGCGAGTGAAAATCAGTCGTACTCAGCCTCAACTAAATTGTAATTAAATTCAATCTCGTCCCTTCTGCTCGTTCTCTGCCTTCACCGATGCGTTATTTCCCTCTTCCTCACCTCTGCCTCGACTCCCTTACCACGCCCTCACGTGTCTCCAGCGCCAGAGCTATCCATTTGCGGGTCGCATGATCATTCAGACTTCATCATTTTTTTAATGCACGCACTATGAGAACTGTGCGGTGAGGCTTCTTCTTTATACAGTGAAGCCCTAGATCCGTCGTTGGGCGAGTAGCGTGAGTACTTTACAGCCGCCATGAAAAGCGCCCCGCTTTGGTAGGCTTCTTTCCGGCGCGCATGTGGGCTTTGCGTAAAGCACGCTTTACAGTGAATAGAAGTTGCAAAGGGGCGCTTTGCGGAGAAGCTGGCGGCGGGCATTGCATGGCACTGCGTGCAAAGAACGAAGCTGAAGCTCTTTACAGAGTTAATTTCTGCAAATGACTGGAGCATAGAGACAACGGAAAACTTATGAAAAAGTTTCTAGAAAGCAAATTCTCTCGACAACGCTCTTGCCTGGGTTCTGGAGGCGATGTAAACATCATTAGCGTGCAAAGTGGCTGGTGGATTAGACGCAGCTTCACATCTGGTTTCGATCCGAATAGTAAATGAGTCGAATTACTTTGGTGTCCGAAAGCAGCGAGGCGAACGAAACGCTCAATTTTAGCAGCGCACCGTGTTTGTTCTCAACGCTCATCAGGAGTAGCTGGGGGATACAAATTGCGTGCGTGGGAGAATGTGCGTGCGTTTTCCTGTGAGCACACTGTCCTTGCCGCTATGGAGTGATCCTGCAAGTACTTCACTTTATATTGTAGAGACGATATCTTCGCCTTCAGTCTGTTTTTATACAGGCATGGCGCCGTGATAGTTTTAGTGGGCTGGCAAGGAGGATAGGGGCGGGTCAGATTTAAAGTAAGCATGAAGTGCTCTTAGCTATTGATATTTAAAAGATAAAAGTATTTATCAAAATGCATTGACAGCCATAGCTGAATGCCAGGACTGGAACGTGTAAGGCACTTATTAGCAATGAAAATGAGTTGGTTTATTTCTCTATTATGCATGTAAACAGCCAAATGCTTGAATAACTATTTCGTTTGCATAGATTTGTACCAAAGCCACACGACATACCAGTAAAGCACCTTGGCTTGTTTTGATCATCAGATTACGGATATGACACTGAAGAAGAATGCACAATGTTAAATATCTTTTACTTTTCAGTTCGATGCTACGGGAGAATAAAATCAGTAGACTGTTGTGTTGCGGAAAGACAACAACAAAGCTGTATTACTGGAACTTGATACACGCATATTTACAAAACGGCATTTCTATGGCTTCTTCTGCTGTCGCTTCTTGTCCTGCTCGGGATCCTGTGGACGGTGAGAAGAAAGCGGTTGCTTGTTCTGGTTCGGTTCCATGAAAACGCATCGTTGTTCACACAAGGCGGTCGGTGTCCCTGTCCTCCGTTCTTATTCTTAGCACTTTGCACAGACACAGTTTTGGTCGCGCCTTCAAGATGAATGAACAGTTTTCCTGTTGAGGTGAGCAGCGTCGAAGGTGGTAAGATGCCTTTTAGATTCAGAGTTCTCGAAGTGTTCCTTTCCACAGAGAGAACAGCAAAACTTGTGAGCCTCTCGCCGGACTTTCGATTTTGCAGATACGTCTTGATTCGACGAAGGCACGAAAACTTACACTCAGAGGTGGCGCTGGAGACTGGAATAATCATTCCTATGAAACTGAGGTGGTGTAGGTATTGGAGGGAAATTTGAAATTTATGCATGAATTGCATCAGCATTATGGTCGTTGGCACTTTGAGGTTCATTGCCGCTTCGGAGCTCTCTAACACGTTTGGCATCTGTTTAAATTTGGTCACTAAGCGGTCTCAGTCGCACGACTAGTGAGTCGTCTGTTGGTAATTTTTTTTTATTCAAGAAATTTAGACTACACAGTGCCTTGGTGCAGAGGGCAAAAGGCGAAAATCAATCCGCCTGACTGGGCCCTAAGCACCACTCGAACACAACAGCAGGGGGCATATACATACACATACATAAACAATACAATGATCACAGTGTAAATGTTTGTACAACAGAACTTTCTAATATAAACAATCATTATATTGTAAGGCTAAAGAAGATGCGTCTGATGGTTTTGCAAAGACGAAGACGAAGTGACAGTGCTCTCGAGAGTCTTTGGCCAGCGCTACGCTTGTGTGCCTTTCGCCGACCTGATCCCGGACTGCTGCCGTTGCCATTCCCGTCGCCCCAGTACCTCGTACTAAACCCCCCGTTACATTTGGTGGAGGTGCGGGGTAAAAACATCGGCCCTGGAGCTCCGTAGTCGTGCTCTCCCGACGCGCAAGATGCCTGAGGACGTCCAACACCAGGCCGTACAAGTGGGCCAGGCTGTCATCTGTGCCGGCTCCCTTCGTCAACGGGACCCGACCATTTTCAGCGGCACCGACGAGAACGATGTTGAAGATTGGCTCACATCGTACGAGCGGGTGAGCGTATACAACAAATGGGACGATGTGACGAAGCTAAACAACGTCATCTTTTACCTCGCCGGTGTGGCTAACCTCTGGTATCGCAACCATGAGGCAGATATTCAAACCTGGTCCACCTTTAAGACTAAATTTTCCGAAGTATTTGGTCGGCCGGCTGTCAGGCAACTCCGAGCCGAACAGCGATTGCGCGACCGATCTCAGCAGGCTAGTGAAAGCTTCACTAGCTACATTGAGGATGTCGTCGACTTGTGCAAGCGGGTCAACGCTCGTATGTCGGAAGCCGACAAGATCCAACACATCTTGAAAGGCATCGATGACGACGCTTTTCAGATGCTTCTAGCGCGCGACTTGCGTACCGTTGCTGAAGTTGTCACGCTGTGTCAAAGCTTTGAGCAGTTGCGCAAGCAGAGGATGCTGACACGCCAGCGGCCACAGCAGGTTGAGTCGCTTGCCGGGCTCACGCCTGCTCCTGACCCATCGCTGCTACAGCAGATTAAAGACTTCGTGCGGGAAGAAGTGGCACGTCAACTTTCCTTTCTGCCGAGCGCTCACGACCGACCATCATATCTGGCTCCAGCCCTCCGACATACAATTCAAGAACAAATTGCTGAGGCTCTTCCACCGGCCCATCCGTCACCACCTGTCACGGTTCCGCTGACATACGCTGACGTTGTCGCCAGACCACAACCTGTGGCGGCTCCGCTCACATATGCCGAAGCCGTCGCAAGACCGCCTCCTGTCGCGGCTCCAGAGACGTATGCCGATGTCATCGCAAGACCGCAGCCGCAAATCTATAATGCGCCTCCGGCGCATTTGCGAGGGCCAGTGGCTTACCGTCGACCTACTCCAAGGGTCAGCGATTATTGGCGCACAACGGACAATCGGCCGATTTGCTTCTTTTGTGGTCTCCCTGGTCATGTATCTCGGCATTGCCGCCGTCGTCTCCCGGACGCGGAAATTCCTCCCCAAGCTCCTGGGTACTGGCCTCCACCGAGTCAGTACTCTGTGCCAGCTGCGCCGCCGCAAAGTCGTACTTTCTCGCCGGACCGTTCTACCCTCTCCAGCCGCCGGCCCTCTTCTCCACGACGCCGGTCTATCTCGCCTATGCGACGTCGCCCCACCGCTACCCAGGAGGAAAACTAGGCGCCGCAGTTCCTGAGGCGAGAACTGCGTCCACAACGAACTTCGAAAGGCCTCATCCGTCAGCCGCTAACCTCATTGAAATTTCCGTCGACGGCGTTTCTGTCATGGCGCTTGTCGACACTGGTGCTGCGGTTTCCGTCATGGACGCAAAGCTGTGTAGTTCTTTAAGAAAAGTAAGGACGCCAATTGCTGGACTCTCACTGCGCACTGCCAGCGCTCAGAACATCCAGCCGTCAGCAGCGTGTACCGCTCGCGTTGTCATCCAGGGGACCATCTATGCCGTCGAATTCGTCGTATTGCCCTGCTGTTCTCATGCTGTTATCCTGGGCTGGGATTTCCTATCGCGCCATGCTGCTATCATCGATTGTGCTCGAGCTGAAATCGAGTTCTCTCACCTGCCCGAAGCTGTCTTGGACACTGCCCCCCCTTCTGGTGCCTGTGTTAAGGCCCTCGTTGCCGAAGACATTGACCTGCCTCCCTGCTCTTCTGTCCTCGTACCCCTTTCTTGCGGCCCTCTTCGCGACGACACTGTCCTCTTCACTCCGTCCTCTATCTTTCTGCACCGCAAGTGCCTGCCTCTGCCATACGCCGTACTGACTATATCCGCTGGCCTCTCCGTACTGTTCGTGTCTAACCCATTCTCGTTCCCCAACGCCTTGCGCCTAGGTGAATGTCTCGGCACTGTACAGCCATTCGCGTCTCTGCTCATCCGCGAAGAGGCGGACGACGCGCCGCACCTCTCCATAGCCGCACTCAGTCCACCTACTGCTGCGCCCGATCCCTCCTCAACCGAAGCATTCCTTCGCTCCATCGACGACAACCTTCCAGCGCCGCAAAGGGCACAGCTTCTCACTTTACTTGATCAGTTTCGCTCCTCATTTGACTCACATCAAAGTTCCTTGGGCCAAACTTCCACTGTCACCCATGCCATCGACACAGGTGACCACGCACCGCTGCGACAACGTCCCTATCGTGTGTCTGTC
This sequence comes from Amblyomma mixtum, assembly GCF_055824585.1. Classification (NCBI taxonomy): domain Eukaryota; kingdom Metazoa; phylum Arthropoda; class Arachnida; order Ixodida; family Ixodidae; genus Amblyomma; species Amblyomma mixtum. The sequence goes on along the minus strand of NC_143012.1, from coordinate 97,134,731 downwards.
GCCGAGCGCCAAGTTATTGAAGACCAAGTCGACAAGATGCTCCAGAGCGGCGTCATTCAGCCCTCAAGCAGCCCATGGGCGTCGCCTGTGGTACTCGTCAAAAAGAAGGATGGCTCCATCCGCTTCTGTGTAGATTACCGCCGCCTTAATAAGATTACGCGCAAAGATGTCTATCCCCTCCCGCGCATAGACGACGCTCTGGACTGTTTGCAAGGGGCCGAACTCTTTTCCTCCCTCGATTTGCGTTCCGGGTACTGGCAAGTTCCTATGAAAGAAGCCGATCGCCCCAAAACCGCCTTTGTGACACCGGATGGCTTGTATGAATTTACGGTGATGCCCTTCGGGCTTTGTAACGCCCCCGCGACTTTTGAGAGGATGATGGACACCATTTTGCGCGGACTTAAGTGGAAGACATGCCTTTGCTACCTCGACGACATTGTGGTCTTTTCCCCGGACTTTGACACCCACCTCTCCCGTTTGAAGCACGTCTTGACCTGCCTCTCTGACGCCGGCCTGCAGCTGAACTTAAAAAAATGCCGTTTTGCCGCCCGTCAATTAACCATCTTAGGTCATGTTGTCTCTAAGCAGGGTGTCAGTCCCGACCCAACGAAACTTCGTGCTGTGGTTGACTTTCCCAAACCCACCTCCATCAAAGACCTGCGCAGCTTCCTGGGTTTGTGCTCGTATTTCCGCCGATTTATTCGCAACTTTGCGTCCATTGCTGCGCCTTTGACTCAACTGCTGTCTGGAAGTGCGGATCTATCACTGTGGTCTCCAGCGTGCGACGACGCATACAACACCTTGCGCCGTCTCCTCACGGCGCCGCCCATTCTGCGCCATTTCGACTCGGCCGCTCCTACCGAAGTTCACACGGACGCCAGCGGTGTTGGCCTCGGCGCTGTCCTCGCCCAACGAAAACCTGGCTTTGACGAATACGTCGTTGCTTATGCTAGCCGCACACTCACACCAGCAGAACGCAATTACTCCGTAACTGAAAAGGAGTGTTTGGCGATTGTATGGGCCCTCGCGAAGTTTCGACCGTACATCTATGGGCGCCCTTTTGACGTTGTGACCGACCACCATGCGCTCTGTTGGCTTTGCAACCTGAAAGACCCCTCCGGCCGCCTCGCTAGATGGGCCCTTCGCTTGCAAGAATATGATATCCGCGTCGTGTATCGCACCGGCCGCAAGCATCAAGACGCCGATGCACTGTCACGCTGCCCCCTTCCAGCCGAGATCGCCAGCCTTTCCACCTTTTCCACCTCCGGCGCTTCTCTGCCCTTGCTTCGTCTCAGCGACATGCCTTCAGCGCAACGCATGGATCCGTGGATCGCTTCCCTACTCGACTTTCTCGCCAACCCGACGGCTGCTTCCCCGTCACGTGCGCTCCGCCGCCAAGCTGCCCATTTTGCGATTCGTGACAACCTACTTTATCGCCGTAACTACAGCTCCGAAGGTCGCAAGTGGCTGCTCGTTATTCCACGCCACTTACGCTCGGAGATATGCGCATATTTCCATGCTGCCCCCCACAGTGGTCACGCGGGCGTTTTCAAGACCTATACCCGCATACGGCTGCGCTACTACTGGCGCGGAATGTACACCTTCATCATGAAGTACGTACGCTCATGCATTCCCTGCCAACGTCGCAAGACACCTCCCCATCGTTTTGCTGCTGAGCTGCAGCCGTTACCATGCCCTCCACGCCCATTCGACCGCGTTGGCATTGATTTATACGGTCCGCTTCCCTACACTGCAGCCGGCAACCGTTGGGCTATTGTAGCGGTGGATCACCTTACACGATATGCCGAAACTGCTGCCCTTCCGGCTGCCACAGCGACGGACGTTGCCTCCTTCATTTTGCACCGATTCATCCTTCGTCACGGTGCACCTCGTGAACTGCTCAGTGACCGAGGCCGCGTGTTCTTATCTGAGGTGGTGAAGGCGCTTCTCAAAGAGTGCAACACGATTCACCGCACTACCACCGCCTATCATCCGCAGACCAATGGCCTCACTGAACGATTTAATCGAACCCTCGGAGACATGCTCTCCAAGTACGTCGCTTCTGATCACACGAATTGGGACCTAGTTCTTCCGTACGTTACTTATGCGTACAATACCGCTACGCAGTCCACCACCGGCTTCTCTCCTTTCTTCCTACTTTACGGCCGCCAACCCTCTGCTACTATCGACACAATTCTCCCTTACCACCCTGATGAATCTGAATATCGGCCTGTTTCCCAAGCCGCGCAACACGCCGAAGCCTGCCGCCAAATCGCCCGCTCACTCACGACTGACACCCAGTATCGCCAGCGCTCTCGCATCGACCAAGACCCAACCTCACCGAACTATTCTTCTGGAGCACTTGTGTGGCTCTGGATCCCTTCAGGCACTCCCGGTCTCTCCTCAAAATTTCTGGCAAAGTACCATGGTCCCTACCGTGTACTGGAGCGCACCTCTCCGGTTAATTATGTCGTGGAACCCCTCACGCCGTCTCCTGATCTCCGCCGCCGAGGACGGGAGACCGTTCATGTCCAGCGCCTCAAGCCCTACTACGACCCCGCCGTCTTGCCATCATCCTAAGTCGCCAGGATGGCTCCTCTTGTCCCCGGGGCGATTGTAAGGCTAAAGAAGATGCGTCTGATGGTTTTGCAAAGACGAAGACGAAGTGACAGTGCTCTCGAGAGTCTTTGGCCAGCGCTACGCTTGTGTGCCTTTCGCCGACCTGATCCCGGACTGCTGCCGTTGCCATTCCCGTCGCCCCAGTACCTCGTACTAAACCCCCCGTTACAATATTCTTATTAAGCAGAAAAGACGTCTAAAAAAATCACAGGAAAGGACAGTGCAAAAGCATAGATCCAAATATGTATTGAAAATAAAAGTATACCTAGAAAAACAAAAGAAAGAAGAAAAAAAACACAAAACAGCAGTGCAAGAGCAGATATAGATCCTACATATGTATAGAAACTAACTGTGTACATAAAAAATAAATGTGCGATCAATAGAAAGATGTAAGCAGAAAAAAAAATTATAGTGCCTTTTTCTGAACCTAAATTTTCGCCCGCTTACGAAAATCAAAGAGAGAGAAAAATTTCTCCGTAATATCAATTAACTCCGGATGGGAGATCAAAAGGTTTGGGATTTGCCAGTTTAAAGACTGCCTACCGTAGTTTGTTCTGTTTCTTGGTTTCTGTATATTTGTGCGTCTGAACTGATATCTTGTTTGATCGGTCGTGTACATAGAAAAAAATTGACGATTCGCTCTGAGTTCCAAGAATGTCACCTGAGACATTCGCTCATAATATAATATTATGTTGGCATCCATGAAACAGTCAAGAAGGATGAAAAAAAGCTCAATCCTTTTCTGCCATATGAATGCCGCCTTCTCCCATATATATATTCCTACCATCATTGTGTTTTTAAAATCTTCGTTGAAATTCTTCACATGTTCTGCCCAAAACGAGCAGAGCTGAGAATTTGATGACAGTAGTTCATGCGAAAGGATGGAACCTACCAGATGTCATTGCTTCGCATTGAATAATGATTATAGTTTTCGGCTGTAGTTAGTTATGTCATCAAAGAAAGTGTCATGAGAATTCCGTACAACTCGCAACGCCAGCCGCGAACACGCCACACACTGAGGAAGCATTGCTAACCAAATGCGAAGAGAGCGAAAACAATACCTGGGGCTGGGACGGAGCACTGCAGAGCACGGTGGCCAGCAAACGCGGGCAGAGGAAATGTGCTTGCTGGACCTTTATTCTAGCCGCAGTGAAAAGATGTGAAAAATCGCGACGAAAAAATAAACAAACAGGTCTAAAAAATGAGAAAAGAAGTGGGGCGAGCCCCTAGCACACATGGTGCATTGCCAGACAGCGCCAGCCCTGACACCACGACAATCGCAAGCCGAAAACCGGACAGGGAAGCGAGCGGCGTATACCGGGCAAGCGACGCAGAAAGAAGGAGCTGCAAAATCGGAAGACGGGCAGCTCAAGATACGGGTAAAATGCAAGAAAAGGTGAGGGGAGGATGCAGGGGATGAGGGGGCATGTAATAATCACACCGAAAGAGCGAAAAACTGGCGGAGGATAAGGAACGAAGGAAGTGATGTGAAAAGAAAACGGAAGAGGAAAAAACCTGGGAGAGATGAAAGGAAGGAAAAAGTAAAACAAGCAAGTATGAGGATCTCGCATCGAAAAAAAGGAGAAGAGAAACCCTATAAGAGGGAAGACACAAGAGACAAGAAAGGCAAAAGACAGAAAATTGCATTAAGCTAATGAAAACTGAGAAAATGCGCGCGAATAAGCGAGGTGATGCTTACGCAATTGTCTTCGTCTGAATACACACTGAGAACTTTGCTTATATCACCCCTTTTTACTTATAGCATGTTTTTAAACGGCTAGCTGGCAGCGGAAGTTCCTGCAATGAACACAAAGATCGTCAATGCTCACTGTCTGGGCATTTTAATAATGTTAAAAATAACTGGAGGAAAAACGACACTTTATGTAAGTTTTTACAGTATTTAGGGAGAAACAGCCCAAAAGGACGACAGACGTGGGAAGAACAGACACCACAAGTGCTGAATCCCAACTGAGCGTTGATTCCCAGAATGCAGAACAGCCTTGGGCGTAGACAGTGCAAATAAGCCAACCACAGAAGAGAAAACGACACGACACAAAGAACGCAAAAGAATGAACGTTCTTTGTGTCGTGTCGTCTTCTCTTCTGTCGTTGCCTTTTTTTGCACTGTCTTCGTTATGAGTACGAAACACCAACTAGCCCAGCGCCATGCTTTATTGACTGCAGAAGAAATTCATAATTTGAAAAAACAAAAAACAAAAAAAAACAAATCACAAAACATCAATGAGTCGCATCAAGATAGGAAAACTGTCTTTAATGCAGGACAAGTGATGGGTCACTAACACATGTGCGCTCGTTCTTTAAGATATGATAGGCCTCTGACTCCTGCCTAGTTAATTGATTAGGATGCCAAAACAATTCATTAGGATGCCGTGCACATACTTATTCTGCGTTTTGTGAATAAAAGCTCAGTCTCGGGTCAGCGCTTGTGATGTCTGTTTTCTTTTGCGTCCGTCGTCTTTTCGCGCTTTTTTTTTCCCAAGATGATTAATAATGTTCCTGCAGACGATCATTAATACAATGGCTCCCGCCAACGGAAAAGAAAAGTTCTTCGGCGCACACCACCCTACGCATTGTGCGATTCCTGGCGCACGGGATTTCCATCTTGGCGGGCAACTTTGCGTTTTTGCAAGGACTGTAAAGATTTTTGGGAGAAGAAAATTCCTGCATAAGCGACGCGGTGAGGCTGGCGTTGTGAGAGCGTCCATCACTCTGTTGGATGCTTGCTCCACGCTTTGTTTTGTTTCGTTTATTGCATTTTTCATACTGTTATTTTTGAAGCTTTTCTTAAGCGCGTGATTTACTGCAAGTATAATAAAATTGAGTTGTCAATCAGCGCCTATTCTGTGTCGCTGCTCTGGTGCATCATTTACTTTAGCCCTGTTGACACTTTCGAACGTTTCTCGAGCTAGCTGTAACCGCTAGCTTAATGTCGGCATGCATGTACTATGTAAATACGGGCAGTCGGTGACAGTGCCATGCCTGCAGGGTTTAGAAAATGGTTTTTTAGTTAAGATGTCAGACACCTTTGTACGAACTTCAAGATGACCAGAGAACATATTATTAGTCTATGGTTATAGTACTTAATTAAGTCATTTCGTGCCTTTAAACTAATGCTCTGATTTCGACGTGTTAACTATCCGGACAGATCGTAAGGAGTCTTTCAACCCTAATAAAACCACAAGTCTGCAATATGCACTTCGTGGACATCACGAGTGTAGGAGAGCTGAGTCAGTCTGACGTCACGCTCATAGCAGCCTAGCGCCGTGGCCTATTACGTCACCCTCCTGCCTCTTCATAAACCCTTTTCCTATCGGCAATAAACGTTGTTTGTCACTGACTGCCGGCCTGCTCACAACGAGTAGAGAATCACTTCCAGTCGATGCCCTGCATAACATATCTCAATTCTCCGATTACAATTGGCCGAAATTGCAGATTGCAGAACTCATGTATGGTATACATGTAGCAGATATCCAATATTAATTCTATTTTTAAAGCGAAAGCTTTATTACTTGCACTTTCAGCCTTTGGCGTGGCGTGGCGGTGCCACCACCACCGGCGCCTAACGCCTGCGCTCTCCGCCAGGAGCACAACAGGTGCTTTGTGACGTCACGCCGAAGAGAAGGGCGACCGACTCGCGCCGTCGCAAGCCGCGGCGGTGCCACCACGGCGTGGCCTCCGCGATCGAAGCGCGCTTTTAAGGCGGAAGCCTTTAATGCCTCATCGTTGTAAGCAGGAGCTGTCGACAGAAATGTCACGCTTTTCAATTGGTCGAAACGGTCGTGACGTCACAGTGCGCGAATTTCAAACGGGGCCAATTGTACTTTGGCTACTAACCATGCAACCAATTAAACGGATCGTTTAGTGATGCTCCAAGTAAGTTTGACTGAGTTTAATTAATTCCCTACTTAACCAATTAGTCAAACCTTTCTAGTTAGACCAGATAAATAAATAAAACACAGTAAGAAATTTGCCGAGCTTGGGAATCGAACCCCGGTCTCCGGAGTGCGAGTCGAGCACGCTACCACTCCGCCATGCCAGCTTTTTTTTTTCTTCAAGATGGTATTTATTACAGTGACGTAATGTTCTATGTACATGAACTATATACAAGCCATTATGAAAACAGTGGTAATCAATACATACTCAAAAGACATACACTAGAAAAGGGGCAATGCAGAGCACATCACTAATAGTGAGTGCCACTCCGGTTCGTACTCAGTCTGGGCATACACGTCTCTTAAACGAACAACCATTCGACTGAAGTGATCCTTTGTAGACACAACAGGTTCATAGTGTCTGTCCATCATGCGGGTTTTCCAGAGGCTGTGCAGTCCAATCAGAAATGCAGTACTCTTTAAAAATAATATACAGGCTGTTTCGCTAGAAGATGTACCTGATCTTGAGTGCCTTTGAATGAAACTGTTTTGCTGTGGACATTGCTTTATTTTGTATGTGGTTTACAGGCCTCCTAATGTAACACAAGAATATCTAACTAAGTTACAAGTTCACATGTGAAATTACAAAAAGAGTAAAATATTGCTATTCGGTGATTTCAACTTACCTGGCGTTGACTGGGAACGTCTGCAGCCATGCTCCGGGTACAAAAAAAACGTGGATATTGTATTCGACATTATGTTCACGCACAACTTGTGTCAAGTGATTCGCGAGCCAACCCGCGAATTTCGCATGAGTAATTCAGTGTTGGATCTTGCATTTGTTCCCCATGTTTTCCATGATTGCAACGTGTCTGTCACACCAGGACTTTCAGATCATCATCTTGTTAGTGTTTTCATTCCCATAAAAACGCTTGCCAAGACAGAAACATGTAAAGCCGCCGCGGTGGCTCAGTGGCTTTGGTGCTCGGCTGCTGACCTGAAAGACGCGGGTTCGATCCCGGCTGCGGCGGCTGGAATTTCTTTGGAGGAGAAATTCTAGAGGCCCGTGTACTGTGCGATGTCAGTGCACGTTAAAGAACCCCAGGTGGTCGAAATTTCCGGAGCCCTTCACTACGGCGTCTCGCATAGCCTCAGTCGCTTTGGGACGTTAAACCCCATAAACTAAACTAAACTAGAAACATGTAAAGCACATCGTATCATGGACTTCACACGTGCCGATGACGCCTCAGTTATTGAGCATCTTGAAACATGCATTGTCGAATTTGATGGAACCGACGCCTGCGCGCTCTGGAATCAGTTTAAGAAAATGTCACTATTGCCTTAAAATTTCATACCTGTAAAATACAAAAACATTCACAAGCAGACGCCTTGGATGACACGCAGTATCATTCATCTCAGACGCCGAATCGCGCACAGCATCGCGCACAGCAGAGCACAATCAACCATTTAAGAGAAAGCCTCGCCCTTGCTGTACGCCGTTCAAAAGATTATTATTTCAAAACAACTCTGCCGAACTTCATAAAAAACGACCCGGGTAAATTCTGGCGCCACATTAGCGATAAAAAAGCCCCTATATCAGAAATGACTATCAACGGTACAACGGTTACCAATCAGCCTGCCATTGCTCACCATTTTAACAATTACTTTCACAGTGTATTTTCTCAACCAAAACCGTACGATGCACCAAGCACAACTTCAGCACATCCATCTGAAGTTAACTTCATCTCGTATGATGGTGTCGTTTCAATGTTACTAAACCTGAAAACTAAATCATCCCCAGGGCCCGACGATATTCCTAACGGTTTTCTTCTGAGGTATGCTGAATCTCTGGCCAGGTTTTTGGTTATTATATTTCGCGCGTCATTGTTAACCGTGTGTATACCTGAGGACTGGAAGATAGTCCGAGTCGTACCTGTATTTAAAAAAGGCGACCGCCTTCAGGTGACCAATTATCGACCTATATCCTTAACGTCATCTTGCTGCAAATTAATGGAACATATTGTCGCAACTAGCATTAATGAATTCTTAGATCGCAACAACATTCTGACTGATTACCAGCATGGTTTTCGCAAAGGGTTTTCCAGAGTAACTCAACTACTTTCGGTTACCCATTCATTTGCGGCATCACTTGACAATAACAGCCAGATTGACGCGATCTTTCTAGATTTCAGTAAAGCGTTTGAGAAAGTTCCACACCACAGCCTAATTCTAAAACTAAAAACTATTGGACTTCCGCCTATTTTTATTTCCTGGATAAACGATTATTTAACTAACCGGAGTCAACATGTTTCAATCGGTCGGCACCAGTCTGGCTGTCTCCCAGTCACATCAGGTGTGCCACAGGGAAGCGTACTGGGGCCACTACTCTTTCTAATATACATTAACGACATCATCGGTGAAGTTTGCCCTGGCGTACATATTCGATTATATGCTGATGACTGTGTCTTATTTCGCGATGTTAGCAATGAAAACGATCAGAGTGATGTACAAAATACGCTTACTAATATTGTACAGTGGTGCAAGCGCTGGGACATGACACTGAACGCAGATAAAAGTGTTTCTCTTCGCATAACTAACAAGATAAACGCTCTACAATATGTATATAAATTAGAATCATCACCATTGCAACAAGTAGCGTCCGTAAAGCACTTGGGTGTAACACTTACTAATAACCTTTCTTGGAACTCTCACATTGATAACATCTGTTCACTCGTATTCCGTAAGCTCTGATATATAAGGCATAAACTTCGAAACGCCCCCGCTAACGTTAAGCTCTTAGGTTATAATACTCTAATTAGACCCAAGCTTGAATATGCTTGCATAATTTGGGACCCGTATACTAAGTCTAACATAAGAAAGCTCGAGAACATTCAAAGGAAAGCAATTAGATTCATATATTCAAAATATCTACCCACTGACTCCCCCTCAGACTTGATGCATGCTAACGGTACTGAAGAACTACAGGTAAGAAGACGAAATTTTCGTTTAGATTTTCTTTCATTACTTCTTAACAATAAACTCAGACTTGACCCTTCTGCTTATCTTTCCCCAATGCCAACACGGAATACACGACACTATCACAAAGCTCATTTAAAACCATATTTTGCCCGGACTAACTCGTTCAAGTTTTCCTTTTTCCCATGCACCATATCCGACTGGAACTCATTAACCGAACGTAATCAACCCTGAAAATCAGACGCGTTCCTCAGCCATCTTTGATATTGCGTATTATGTATTTTTTCTGCTTTGTCTTGCATTGCTGTATTGTTGTTTTACTACATTATCTTTGCTGTATTGTTGTATCTTTGTTGCTATAATTTTGCTTTTTGTGTATCTGCCCTTCCTGCTTGGACCTAACCATGGTCTGCAGTATGTACATAAATAAAAAATTAAAAAAAAAACATGTCCAGGGGTTCATCAACAAATGGCAGCGCAGTGAGATAGCGAACAGAATGTGGAGTCAGATGAATTCTTTTTTTAAATGTGCGTTGCAGGATATCCCAGAAGAGTACTGCATCTTTGCAACTGATGAAACAATGCTTAATTGTTTCTGGTTCATCACAAAGGCGGCAATTAACGGTAGACACAAAAATGCCCTTTTTATCTAACCATGTTCTAACGGGCAACGTACCGGTGTGTAACTTAAAGAAAAAGGTCTTTATACACGGCGAGACTGGCATCTTACGTACTCTTTTGAGTACGTCATGCCCCGGTAAACCAAAATACAGAGAGCGGTACATGGGCGGAGGGAAGAGCATACTAATCAAATCCTTATACAACTTTTTCCTCGACACTAAAAAAAGGAACTCAGGAGAAAAACGAGCAAGTAGGAAACGGACAGCCAAATACACCTCTTGCATTATGCCCCACAAACACGGACGGTCACAAACATTGGAAGACTCAATGAGGTTGGGTAAAACATGAACTAAATTTGTTTGCAGGAATGAACGTACTATTGGGTGTGTAGTGTCACGGAAAAACATGAAACGTGACACTATCTGTCGGACACACAGGTGAACTAGACCAAGGCCGCCAGCGCTTACAGGCCGAAAAAGGTTATCACGCCTCATGGATTCAAAAGACGAATCCCACACAAAAGTAGCGAAAACCCTGTGAAAACGCTGGATAGTGAGTCCTGCGCAATGAATAATTTGCAGTACATAATATATTTTAGTGGCGAGAAACAGATTACAGGCGGTCGCCCTGCCAAAAATTGAGAGGCCATGGGGGACAAACGTTTGAGCATAGCGCTGAAGAGTTGACACGCGGTCTTTCCAATAATGTGCGCTATGCTTATAGGCACTCAGAGGGACGCCAAGGTACTTTGGTGGCCTGCATGTCCATGTTATACCAGCATATTCAGCAGGTGCCGAACCCCAGCTACCAAACCAAAGATCGCAACTCTTAGAGCGATTAATCCGACTTCCTGACACCGAACCAAAGTCCTCCGTTAAACGAATAACCTCATCGATGCTTGGCTTATCAGTACAAAAAAACGCAAGGTCATCTGCATAAGCCAATACCTTCAGTTCGTGGCCCATTATTCGGAAACCATTGACAGCTCTACTGTTTATAACACTTATGCAAAGTGGCTCCAAGTATAATGCGAACTGGAGCGGAGACAGTGGGCACCCTTGTTTCACCGAAGACTGAATTGGGACTGGTTGCGAGAGACAGCCATTAACAATCAAGCGCGTGGTACAGGATTTGTAACAAAGGCGTATGCCAGTAGAAAGTATTGAACCGAGATTGACGTGATTTAAAAATGACAAAAGAAATGAATGACACACTCGATCAAATGCCTTTGCCAGGTCAATTTGCAGCATTGCTACTTGTTCTTGAGCGTCACTGCAATACTGCAACACCGTACGTGCTACATGTAGGTTAGATTGTATTGATCGTCCCCGCAAGCCACATGTTTGATGAGGCCCAATCAAAGTAGACATTGCGAGCTGCAGCCGATTTGACAGTACTTTACCAAAAATCTTATAATCTACATTAGAAAGCGTGATTGGTCTGTAGCCATCTACAAATCGAAGTTTTTCCTTATCCTCGGTTTTTGGTATAAAGACAATATGACTTTTCGTAAATGACTGAGGCAGAAATTCAACATCAATACTTGTCTCAAAAATTTGGAGCAGGACAGGGGCTAGAACGGATTTAAATGCCTTGTAAAATTCTCCTGAGAGGCCGTCAGGCCCCGGAGTTTTCGAGAGCGGCAATTGATCAATTGCATCTTGCAATTCACCCAAGCTTAAAGAGCCACTTATTGCCTTGCACTCATCCTCATTGAGTGGGTTAATCATGGACACCAATCGCGCTATATGATCATTATCAGCAGTGCTAGACGTGGCAGCAAACAGAGAGCTATAGTGGTTTTCAAACTCGGTAACTTTGACATCTGTACTTGTGACCAGGGCACCATCACAGTAGAGCTCCGAAATTCGCTTGGCAGCCCCGTGACGACGCTCATCTAGCAAGGCCTGTCTAGTAGGCTCCTCAGAGTGCAGAGCACGGCTGCTGCGGGATCGTACACGGGCCGCACGATAGCGTTCTGCATCAAACTTCTGAAGGTTGCACTTAACAGCACCAATTTCCTCTGTGTACAAGCCAGGAGCCTCACATTCAAGCGCATGCAGATGATAAAGACTCTGAAGTAACCGTTTCTCCTCACCATGCTTAAGATAAGACTTCACGGAGCCGATCTCAATAGCTATGCTACGAACTTCTAGCTTAAACATCTCCCAAGCTGCAAATAATGGGACATCCATGACCAAGGAAGATTCCAAAGCTGTCATCACTCGCTGCTGAAAATGCTGATCATTGAGAAGCTCGGAATTAAGCTTCCACAGTTCCCACTGCGGCTGAAATATGGGACGGGCGCATTCTCCAATCCGCGCAATGACCATACCATGATCTGAGAAAGAAACAGGCTTGACATCACATGAAATGTGCCGTTTAAGGAGATCTACGGAAACGTAAATGTGATCAAGGCGTGAATGTGAGGCTCCTCTGATGTATGTGAAGGCGGATGGCAATCCGGCATCAATTAAACCTGCGTTTTCGGTAATAAACAATAATATACCAGAGCTCTTATCGGCGTTTTGGTTAGGACCTGTGCGATCGCGTGGGTCGCACACACAGTTGAAGTCACCCATAAAAACGACATAACGATCACATCCTAGGAGAGTTGCAATGGCATGAAAAAAAAACTGCTCGTTGCACCGGATTATTTGAAGCATACACATTGATAACCCTCCATGACTCGCCATGCAGTCGGAAGTCACAACATATCAGACGCCCTTCTATGTCAACCTGGTACTTAAAGTCAGAAATAGGTAGACTCTTCTTTAAGAAAAGAAAGCAACCTGCCGAAAGACCCACTGAGTGCGACACACAGACGTTGTAATCTGTTAGGAAAGGTCGCAGGGCTATCTCTGTATCCACTTCACTTTCTATCTGAGTTTCTTGAATAGCGACAATGTCTAGCCGATTGCTCCAAAGCAATCGGCGTAACTGTACCTGTTTCTGCCTTGAACGGAGTCTACATATGTTGAGTGTTGCGACAGTCAACTGCTGGTTAGACGCCATGGTGGCTAACTGGAGCTTCAATCAGGCATCCACGATGTCTGGGGGCATCACTCCGGAAGGTGAGACCTCCCTAGAATTGACGCCCTTTCTCCTTGATCTGGAGCGCCGAGGAGGTTTCTTAGTCTTTGACTTTCGACGGCGGGACTTGTGCTTGGCGGGGACACTGTCCTCCTCAGAGGAGGCAGAACTCGGAGACACACCGCGCTTCAAGGCCGCACTTAAAATTTGCTCATCGGCATCACAGTTGCCGTCGGGGAGTGAAGTGCCAGGTTGGCACTCTGTTACCTGTGTGGCACATCCGGCAGGAGCCTCAGAAGATGTAGCAGTGCAGACACTCGGCACCGGAGCCACACCGTCGTCCTTGTCTTCCTCTGGCCCACGCACAGCACAGGCACGTGCGCCAAGAGCGCCATCACTGACACTACATATATCTGGAGCCTGCTCCGCCAGGCATCGACGCTCATCATCTGCAGACAGCTGCTCCATCTGTGAAGGCTGGGTAGGTTCATGCTGCACAGCAGGAACGGGGCCAGACAGCGGGTCAGTAGTCGCTGAGTCAATGGGCGGAACGGCTGGCGTGCCACCAGCAGCATCCAAAACTTCTGCTGCGTCCATCAAGTGCTCCTGCAATGCGTCGTCCATGGCACGGGTGCCACCGCGTAGCTTATCAGCATACGACACTACGCACTCCTCTGTAGTATGGCCGAAACGCCGACAATCATCACACCGAGGAGTGCAGCAATGACGGCGTATATGGCCAACCTTGTGGCAACGGAGACACAGTGGCGGCCTTCCTGGCACTAAAACCAGACATTGTACACCGCAAATTGTCAAAATGTGAGGCACGTCATTGACAGTGACGCCATCAGCAATAGTCAAGGCAACGTCTCGATTCAAGGTGCGCATGCCCTCCATTTCTGGAACCCGCCAGTGCTCCACTGTGATGGACGTAATCGTTCCGCAAGCGCGAAGGGCGTCCCGAATGTAAAAATCTTCAAGATGTTCAGGGAGCCAAAGTATCTTGAGCTTTACTGTCTTCGGCTCCGGGTGAATCACTAGACAACGGCGGTTTTTCACTTGTAACTCCTGAGTGCTCACGAGCTTAGCTTTCGCTAACGCTGTCTTGCATGTTATCATCCATACGTGAGACATCTGAAACTGTCCGATAGAGCTGATGTCACAGAGGTCAACGACACCCCGTAAGGCATCTCTGAAGTCCTGGGCACGATAGGGACGGCCAGCAAGGTCCGCATGCAGAAATACGGAGTTAAAAACCAGCTTACCAGCAGGCAGACGGGGAAGAACAGTACGGTAAGTATTACTGGCAGCAGAAACCGCAACAGTACCTCGGCCTAGGGCCGATTTATCCATTTCTGCGGAGAGCATCAAAAAACGCGACCGTTCTTCTTCTTCTTCTTCACCTCTTTATAATGGCACATACCCACGTGGGGGGATTGGCCAAGGTATAGTGGTATACATAAGGAAATTTTCATAAGATTACGAGAAAATATCGGAGCCGTTCGGAACGCCGTCTTCGTCTTTCTCCTACCACTCCGCCATGCTACCACTCCGCCATGCCAGCTCGATGGTTTGGAATGAACAAAGGTGCGTCTAGTCAATACGGTGTCTTCGTTCACTCCCATCTTCCTCCCTTCCCGTTACGGCGAGGTTTAGGTGTCCACCGAGATATGAGAGACAGGTACATTTCCTTTCCTCGAAAACCAATTCACCGACGAGCAAGGCGTATTTGTCCGCGTTTCAGATTGACCCAAGTTGTCGTGACGTTACCGCGCGCGAAATTTGACGGGTGTCCACCGAAATATGTGAGACAGTTACTGCGCAACTTCCTTTCCTCAAATACAATTTTCATTTTGTTCATTACGGCCTCTCTTTCTTCTTTCACTCACACTTCCTCCCTTCCTGTACGATGCGGCTCAGGTGTCCACCGAGATGACAGAGAATTACAGACCATTTCCTTTCCTCAAAAAGCGTTGCGTTCGAAGGGCAACGCACCGCGCCGAACAGGTGGTGGCGTTCTTTGGACTCCGTGGCAGCGCTACAACACGCTGTCGCGTTCCACTCCTAAAAGGCGAAGCTTAAGCGTCATTAAGTGGCAGTTAATTAATGTACCAACAAAATGTGCAGTGAACAATCGCGTAGTAGAATGCAGCACTCAGGCTTTCGCCTTTCAACTTGGATTTACCAGGACACTTACCATGAGTGCCAAGCATGCCGTTGTAGCCAGTGCAGGAACAGCAGTTCTACAGTCTGCATTAACATCACCAGCAACCAAGTATGTCCTCACAGCGCAGCGATTATAGTTTCACTACTAGTTGTGCATAGAATAGCCAAGTGATCACCACAGCAGCACCAAGGTATACAACAAGTTTCCCACAAACACCGCAACAGCACGACTATCATGTGAGCGAGGGCGCAGCCGTGGGTATTGCTTTCGCGATTTCCCGGCTTAACCAAGTTGAGCCACAGCCATTTTTTTTCCACTTCATTAAAGATAAAAAAATACACTGTATCTGGCGTAAGTTAGCAAGGCACAATTTGTGTGCGCAGAGCTGCGAGAAACGAAGAGAATTGGGGGGGGGGGGGGGGACTTTACACCAGCCGTCTTCCGTCAAAGAAAGCACGCGCTGGTGCTTTCCACGCGCTGGTGCTTTCCACCTGGTGCTTTCCACCTTTCCACCTCACTTCCACCTCGGAGGCCGCAGAGGGCGTCTATGTCACGCTAAAGGCGCTTTTCCGAGAAACAATCTCTCCGTCATTACCAGTCCGGAGGAACAGTCTGCCCTAGGGATTAGTAGGAGACGGGCAATTAACACTCTTCTCTGCTTTGTATAAAGTTATGTCGTTTCCTCAGAAGTAACGCAAATACAGATAAAAAAAAAGGACAGAGCAGCAAGCTGACGGGGCAACGGTCGTCTTACACTTATGTTAATCCACAGTCTCGCCGCGCTTCCCGATTCAAAAGAGCCAACGACTTCTCAAGTCTCTGCCTCGCTCATTGTCTTCTTTTCTTTGCCTCACTATGAAATTAAATTCGCTCGCAAATTGGAAGCACCAGAAGGAAGAGGGCTGGGGGGGGGGGGGGGGGGTATTCAGGAGGTGCTTTGCTCCTGCAGTAATCGCGAGAGCTATCTAACGCTGGCAGACACGTGAACAAACGATGACTCCTTAGCGCAGAATTTCACAGCCGTGTCTGTGCCTGTGTCTGCGTTTTCTCCACCACTGTTTCTTGTTTTCTAGACACGTGTTCCAGATTTTTCACCTTATTTTCTTCCACTTTTCCTTGTTTTCATTTAGCCGTCGAACCCTACGTCTCGAAAGCTCGGAGCCGTGTCTGTTTCCTTTTAATTAAAAATCTAATAACCCCGGCTCCCCGTTCCTCCATCTCCGCTCTTTCGTATCCCTTGCAATGTTCCCAGTTTCCCCTTCTTTTTCGTTCCTTCTAAAGGTCTTCCCGCTCATGAGGACTGCGTATTGTCCCTCATCCTCCCAATTGCTTATCTCCATACGTATTCTCTCCGGCGTGTCGGCTGTTCTTCTTGAATTCAGTTCTCGCGCTTTATCGTTCCGTAGGGCCGGCTTTCCACCATGCGCCCTCCTCACATCGACCTTCCCGTGCCAAGTGAAAACGAACCTCTTTCTTCTCCCTTTTTTCCTCTTTCTTTTTCTTTCCCTAAATGCGAGCGCGCGGAATGGCTACACCAAGCGCGGGAAGTGAAAAGCGCGGGAATTGAAAAGCGCGCGAACGTGTTTTGCAACGCAGATCGCGTGGGAACCTCCCTGCCCACTTTTCTCCCCACACGCGAAACGAACTCCCGGTCCTCGAAAGACAATAAGGAAATGAGAGAAGTGAATAGAGAATACGGAAGAGTTGCCACTAATAAGGACCAAGAGCAATGTACAAGAGAGTGTACCACGGGAAAAAGTTTCAGGATCAAGAACACAGGGAAGCGAGGACATGGAAACGAATTCACCCATGCATGTTTTGCCCAAGAAGGGGAAGTTACGAGAAAAAAAAATTGAAATGCGTCAGAAAGAAGCGGGGAAGCCAGGAGGATGTTATGCGCATTACGGTATTCTCTTGTAACAAGATCCTCTGTGCTTGCTTCTAGCTTGTTCCCCTTTCGACTGCATTCTTATAAAAAGAGAGCAAAACACAGGTGCCGGATTCTGCATTTCTTTGCATGATGTGCATTGCCGCGCCTTGCACAGATGTGCAAAATTCGTAAAAGACATTGCACCTACTAACAGCTGGGTTCTTTTTGTTCTTACCTGGAATCACGATATCTTAAATGGCAGGTTACCCATAACCCGCCGGAGAAACGTATAAAAAGCTGTATGTTACCGGTACTCACCTACGGGGCAGAAACATGGAAGCTAACGAAAAGGGTTCAGCTTATGTTGAAGAAAATGCAGCGAGTCATGAAAAGAAAAATGATGGGTATAGCGTTAAGAGATCGGAAGCGGGCAGACTGGGTGAGGGAACAAACTCGCTCTAATCAGATCCTAGTGGAAATCAAGAGTTAGAAATTGGCAGGGTATGTCATATGAACGCAGGATAACCAGTGGTCAATGGAGTAAGGAGGAGGTATAAGAGGAAATAAAGAGACGTTAACCGGAAGAATAATCGGTTTGCTACCCTACGCGGGGGCAAGCGTAGCAAGGGGCGGCAGAAAGTTAGTTGGGCGGATGAGATTAAGAAGCTTGCAGGGACACGGTAGCCGCAAGTGGCGGAGGACAGGGTTAGTGGAAAGACATGGGGAAGGCCTTGGCTATACAGTGAGCATTGTCAGGCTGGTAATGATGATAATGACTGTGTATTCAAAAATCTCGATAAATCATTCACATAACCTGTAAAGTATTTGGTTGGAGACCTGTTACAGTTCATTCATGGTAGGTAACAACAAAAAAATGAAAATCCTTCTTAAGACAAGCAACAGAAGCTTCAGACTGATACGAAATCTGTTTTTCAATACGGTATCTCTCCTTTGTGACACATAGCAGAGGTACGCTTAGGGTACCTCTGCCTTTATTTACCTCTGCTTAGTGTACCTCTGCCTCGCCAGCCAGAACTTTCTTTCGTGGGGGAGAACATGCACGTAAGTAAATGTGGGAAGAGCGCAAACGAAGTAGAGAAGAACGACACAGACGCTTCGTCCTGTGTTTGTGCTGTTCCTTTTTGCCACGTTTCACCAAGTAGGTCACAACAGGAGCCTTATGAATAAACATTGTAATGGTATTAATTAAATACCCTAAGTTACAATTTCAGATGCAGGATTTGTAACAATTTCACGGGGATAACTGATGTGATGGTTATGGATAGGACAAACTTTTAGTTTTTTTGCTGCTGTAGTTCTTGACAGCAGCTCCGTTATAAAAACCTCTCAATGGTTATGTATATCCGTTACGGCGTGTGAGCAGGCACGAGTAAGGTTGAAATACTTTATGAAGGAGTCACTGTAACGCGCCGCCCACTATCTGAGCAAGCATTTTAGAATACATGTCTCTCATATTTCATTCATGTGTTTTGCTGGTGTTAAAAAAAATTAGGCTTGCTTTGCGTTAGCTGCGACGCTTTTCGAGTCGTGCAGCGCGTTCTTCTGCTGTCTCTCGAGCGCGTTCTTTCTTTCTAGCTTGGTCCTGTCGCCGTTGCTTCTGTTTAGTGGTGCCCTATAGGCAACCCAAGCTCAAGTTTGGGAGCGCGACGCCAGCGCCGCAGCGGCGAGCAGCGGAAACTCGGGGCGCCGCAGGAGCAGACGCCCTGCTAGCTCTGTGTGCACGTGCGACGGGAGAGTCGCGCGAGGCGCAATCTTCGCGCTGTGACAGACGCGGTCGCGGCGAAGCAAAAAGGAGGTAGTACGAAGGCCGTAATGTAAAAACCAATGCGTATGTACACGGTGATCCACTCTTACCGCGGACACGCGAGTATGCGGCGGGGCTCTTCGGAGAGCCAGTGAGTCTGTCCCTACCATGCATGAAAAAAGTGGCAGACGACGCGCAGGCAAGTCGCTCGCTGCTCGATTTTCCAGCCTTGCGACTGCGAGCCGCTGAACCAATCGGCGAGACAGTCGAGCTTTTGGCAATGACGCCGCCCGCGGACAGTCGAGATTTTGGCAACGACGTCGCCCGTGGCCACGCCGGGCGACGAGCTGCGCTGCTCCCTCGCTGCCGTAGTCGTCGTTAAGCCTAACCATTTCGCATCGATGCTGCAGCTGAGGGCACTTCGGAACTGGCCAGCGCTGTAATAAAGGTGCTACTCGCGTCACCGTTTTACTATGTTCCTCGTCACATAATAAAACAAAGACGTGATCGATTTCTGTGATGCCTTTAACAGCGGAGCCAGCGGACAACAGGCGAGCAGCACTGGGCATCAGTAAAGTGGCTTTGGAAAAGAAATATGCTTGTATCGCAGTTATCACTTCTACCAGCAGCTCGCTATTGGCCAACAATCCTCAAAAATGATTCATTTTTGTCGTTGCTTTACTCCAGGGCTTAGTATGAACGCGAACAAACAATATTAGCGTATTTTTCTGACGGCGGCGGCAGGCAAACAGGCCGCCAGGCCGGCCCTGAGAAGCGCGCCGCTGCCGCTGTCATCATGACGCTCGTACGACCGGGGTGCACATCAATACCGTCACGACATCCTCCTGGTCGCCATAGTGCATTGCGAATCGCACTGAGCGCGAGTGCAGGAGACGCGGTCAAAGAAGACGAAATTCTCGAAAGCGCGCAAGCAATGTTATTCCGGAGAGTTTTAGTTTCAAGCGAGAAGGCGACCCGCAAGCCGCACTTGCAAGTGTGAACAATGGTGGTCAAATGTTTAGGGGAATCCCCCAAGGTGGAGTAGAATGTTGACGAACTGTTGCCTGGCCGCATGTCCTTTCGACTCGCACGTAAGTGGATCGCCCTGCGCATCGCATGCAATAACTGACAACTACGATCAATTGTCTCGCTTTATTTCGCAGAGCTGATAGTACTGCGCATATTTCGAGCATATAATTATACAGTGGACTTACCTCTATTTACATGTCATACAGTACGACGTTATTACTCACTCGAGAAACGCATTTTACAGTCAAATGGGCCTCCTCGTCGTCGATCGTCTGCTACACACAGTAGACGCGACTAATCAGTTTCCCCCCTTTAATTAAGTTTGCATTGCGGAACTGCGCGTCAGTCTGAACGATCTTATTGCGGCTCATGCAGGCGATACATTGCGATAGCGCGGGCGAGCGCACGTGCAAGAAAGCGCGCGTGAAAGCAGCGCGAGCAGCGAGCAGCGCCCCAGTTTTTACTTTTCTCCCATAGATGGCGCTGCACATCAGGCGCAGCAGCGCCACCCGGCGATGCTTTGGGAGCCTATTCCACCGAGGCGAAGCGCGCATAATCCCCCGCGAAGCGCCACCTCCTCACCCTCTACCTCAGCGGAGAGCACGCATATGGCTGGAGCGAGCCAGTACGCGTACAGAGGCTAGAAGGTTTTCCTAGTGTCGTGAACGGCCGCCGTTTCAAGGGGCCCCTGTGAAACCGGTTTGGATGCACAGCGTAGGTGGCGCTGCAGCTGCCAGGCGTGCATATACGTGATAAATATGGAAAGAAGACTAGAAGAAAGTAATCTGGGTTATAATGTGTCCTACAGATTAGGCGGAAATGTAGTTGAGCAGCGACTCCCGGGTTTAATGTATGCGGACGATATTGTACTGTTAGCAGATAGCCAGGAAGACTTACAAACTTTGGTTAATTGCTGTGGAGACGAAGGAGACGCTCTAGGATTCAGTTTTAGCGCAACTAAATCAGGTGTGATGATTTTTAACGATACAACTGATCAGGGGCTTACAATACAAGGACACGAAATACCCAAAGTGGCCGAATACAAATACCTCGGGATATGGCTAAACGAAGGGCAGATATACACGGAAAAGCACGAACAGGCTCTTAGGGCAAAAGGACGAAGAGACGCCGGGATAATGAAACATAGGGCATTATGGGGGTACAACAAATATG